>NW_020174698.1:2960284-3007419 GCF_003031525.2 Neophocaena asiaeorientalis asiaeorientalis
AAAAAAAAAAAAAAAAAAAAAGTAAAAGCTCTTCTTAGCTTCTAGAATTGGGCTGGGTTTGACTTGGGGGCTGTAGTTTGTCAGCCCCTTCACAGATGAAAAGGTCTTAGATTTCAGAATGCCTATGTAAAGCACAGCCCTCTCCCCCCTACTCCCCCCGCCTCCTGTGTCTGCAACTGACTCACTTGGATTATGATGGGAATGATAACTTTTATTGTGTTTCGCTTTCTCTGAACTACAGCTATGAGACTTTCTATCTCAAATGCAATAAAGAGATAACTATTTGGGGAACTTGAACAAAGTGGAGCTCCAATTTCAAGAAGTCGAGGTCCATTCACCCCCAAATAGTCTTCTTTACTAAAAATGTTGCTTATTCTAGAAGTATCTTGTTTGCTACGCCGCCTTGTCTAGTCCTTGTCTAGGGAACCATCATGATCAAACAAATCTGCCCAGGCCAGAGCAGACTGCTTTAAAATCACAGCTTTAAAATCCAGCAGAAGAAGTTTCCAAGTTGGAGGAGGATCAAGAGGAGAATCTGGAAGAGTAAACAAAGAAAGAAGATGTACGCTTCACCACATAAATTGAATCTGCAAAGCATATGGAAACCTCAGGTGTATCTGACTCATATATTAATATTTTCTCTAAGATCTACAATCTCCCTCCTTCTCTTCTCCACTTTTCTGAAATAACCCACATCTGTGAAGTTTCTTCTTTTTTTCTATTTCTCAGTCCCTACTGATGCACAGAACTCACTAGTATCGACAAGCCCAGGCAAACTTTGGTAGCAAGTCAGGGTGGCGTAATGAAATGTTTGGGGAAAAAACTCCCCACCGCAGTCTGGTTCACTCAAACAGCTTGCCAAGATGATGCGGTTCTCACGCAAAGAAAAAGTGCTCCTTCACCTGTACCAGCAAGTTTCTCCCCCTAAGACAGCAGACTGCATTTGTTTTGACACTGAGTGAGTCGCTCTTTTCTTTCATAGGCTGACACTTATTCTGTCCCTTGAAGCTGCAAACTACCTCAAGGGCAAGTTTTTCTTTCCACATGTACTGTCTTCACTTACTTACTAATGTGCAAAACTTGAGGGGCACAAAAGGAACAGGAATACCAAGCAAAAAACCAACAGACTCTGGTACCTGTTCTTGTAATGCACTTCCATTACCAAAGGAAGACGGTCTTTTTTCGATTGTGATGTGAAAAGTAGACAAGTGATAGCTTCCTACATCTGGCTTAGTCAAAGGAAGTTCAAAGCCTTCTCTATATTCTGGATTCCCACCTTCCTACCTCTGAAATTATATTTATAGAGACTATAGAGTAGATCTTAATTCTCAGCAACTACAAACAATGGACTCTGAACAGTTATTTATATGTGAGCTTTGAATCTACCAGCCTCCGTTCATTATTTGATGAGCTAGTATTAATAAAATATTCACAGCTCATTTGTTAACTCTTCCAGGGAACCAGCATTTCACTCAGACCTCTGAAAATCATCATTGTGCGCTTTAAGAAGCAACAGAAAACTCAACTGAATAAGAACTGACCTCCTTTCTGGCTGCCCTGGTAGATCACGCTTAGTAGCTGCAGTCTTCATGGTGCCTGTCCCCTGGGCCAGGACACCAGATGCCCCATGACTAAGTCTAATGCATCTAGGAACCATAGATGGAGGTGGGGCAGGATGGGGAGAGAGATGACTGACTTTTGCATCCCATCAGCGAATGAATGCTGGTCTACTTTGTTTAGACTAATCTAGAAGAACCCAAAGGGATAGAGCAGAATTAACCTTGTGTTGAATGTCCTAATGTCTTTCTTCCAATGCAATTATTTAAAATATAACTCAATAGAAAAGAGCAGCTCTCCTATAAATTTCTTGAAATGTTTATTCATAGGAAGGGTGTTGCTAATTTGATTAATTTTTAAGGATTTGTTAGATATTTTTCCCCCTGAAATGGATGAATAGATGAGCAGTTTTAAATTTTGAATATCTTAAGAGCAACATTGGCCCTAGTGAAATTTTGTTTGAGAAAATTCATAGGAAGTTACTGTGAAGCAACCATATTCTTAGAAAGCTTCTATTCAAGACTCAGTTGGGTCAATTCTGAGGTTATTCTGGGAGTTGGATATATTTGTTCTCTCTCCGAATCACAGTTTCTGATGTGTAATTTTACAAGTTCTTGGTCTTTTTCTAAAAACTGACAGGGTTTTGGAAAAGTTAATAATTCAGTGAGTAAAATATGCTTATGTCTGCAAACAACAGAGATGAACAATGTGCCCCATTTTTACTGTGAATCTTCCTAACGGTATTAAAAATGCAAACCCAAATCTGAAATAGAAAGCGTGCAAAAGACTTTAGCCTTTAAATCTTCCCTGCAGGTTTTCCTTATCATACAATGTTTTCAATTTTCCTTGAGGTGAAACAATTTAGAGCCCAGCTTTAGACCACTCTATCCTATACTGCAGAATTTAAAAAGGTTCTTAGAAAAATGTGGCTTCTATGAAAAATAGCTGTATTACACCAAAATGACTATTTCTACATTTTTTCAAACTAATGGAAAGATAAATTTGAGGATGATTCTCTTATAAGTGATACTAATGTCTTTTATGAATGCATCAGTGCAAATCAGATTTGACATCTTGTAAGGAGATATGAGTAGGATTTATCAGGTTTCGCAATGATATTTCAGTTATATCTGGGATGTAGCTGTCAAACAATAAGAATAGCCTCCTAGTCCATAAAACAATATGCCATCTTCAGACTAAAGATGAATACTGTATTTTAGAACACAAAAATTTCCGTTTCTTGGGTTGCTATTCCACCTGTCCATAACGTCACAGAAAATTACCTACTAGAAGCTCAAACTCAAGTAAATAATTTGTGAATTAATACATAAATTCATGGAAAGAAAGGAAATCCTTTCTGCTGGCAGACTTTGCTGTGAGCAGTGCAAGAAGGACTAGCTCTTCTCCCCCTGGAACCCCTGGTTTCCTTTGCCTGGAATCCTTTTTCTCCATCTTTGCATGGCTATCTCTGTCTTGCCTTGGGATCTCAGCTTAAAGGTCACCCTACAACGATCTTTCTGATCACCCAGTCTATGTAGGTGCCCTATTATATAATTGTCCATGTAGCCCTTATAACTAACTGATATTCTTGGGTTTCGTTTAATGTCAATTTCCTTGCACTTGGAGAGCATGAACTTTGTGATATTCATGCTGTAATCCTAGCATCTAGAACACCTGCGAAGGCAGGTGTTATGGGTTGAACTGTACCCCCAGGGCCCCCAAAATATGTGTTGACATCCTAAACCCCAACACCTCAGAATGACCTTATCTGGAATACAGTTGTTGCAGATGTAATTAGTTAAGATGAGGTCATGTGAAGTAGGGTGGGCACTTAGTCCAAAAAGACTCTCTTCTAAGAAAAGGGAAAGACATACAGACAGAGAACACTACGTGAAGACACAGAAACATGGAGAAGATGGTGATGTAAAGACAGTGGCAGAGATTGGAGTTATACTGCTACAAGCCAAGGGACACCTGGGGCTACTAAAAGCTGGAAGAGGCGAGGAAAGGTCCTTCTTTAAAGGCTTCGGAAAGAGCATGGCCCTTCCAACACCTCAATTCCCTTTTCAAATGCTGACGGCTCTCATTCCACCCCCTCACACGATGGCCAGATACATGCCTTAAAAATGATACTAAAGAAAAATGGGATTTTAGCAATAAAGACTTGTTGTATAGCAAATGGGCTGAAACATATTCTATTGCAGTTTTCTGGTTCAGCTTGAAATAATATTGCTATAATTTCATCAGAAGTACTTATAGGAGGAAAGATTTTTACCATGATTTTGTACTAATGTTACTGTAAATTTGCATGTTTCAGCTAGCATTATTTAACAATTTTAAAATGCATTATATATATTTTTTCTTTTTTGCAGCAATAAGAGCATGCCTTTGGGACAATGGATGGAATCAGAGTTGAACTGAAGCCAACTCCAGTTTTTTAAGGAAAAATTTTCATGACACTTCCAGGTGGGCAGATTCAAAGACAGCATGAATCAGTGTCAAAATGATAAAGGAAATACTCTGGGTTATTAATTCCCAAAGTCTGCATGACCAAAATAGTAATAGCTCAGAAATACAAATTCAACATATACGCATTGTTAAAACTGATGTTTAGTGATTCCTTTTTTAAAAATCTGAAATCACTTGAAAATCAATCATATATGTGTGTGTGTGTGTTTGAAACCACTAGCATTTGGGAACTGAAAAAGTTTATGATGAAATCCCGAGAAAGGCTATTATAGCCAGTGACTCCATTTATATCAAGTATATCTTCATAAATCAGTGGGAAGTGTGTTCACTTATTCCTCGGTGCCATAAGAGCAATTTCTTTAGCAGGCATATTATCCTATAATTGCAGTTTTCTCTCTGTCTCATCTGGACACAATACATAGAATTAAGTAAAAAGAAGCAAAGGGATGTACTGAAAACAAAGATCAGACTTTGTTGGGGGTCATGTGCGGGGTCTGAGAGCATTTCCTGTCTCACAGGAAGCATTCACATCATGACTTGTCATCTATACTGTCTAGCCCACTGTCTCCTAATTTCCTGGAATAAAACCAAACTAAGCAAAACAATAAAAATGACAATTTTTCTATGTTTTGGAATTCCAAACTCTTATTACTGGAATGCTAAATCTTTCAACCCTACTGGCTATTGTGCCGTCCAAAATTAACAGTGGTTTTTAATGGTTTGTTTTTTAAAATGTTATGCTTCTATGTATATCCCATAAATTATAACAACTTATTTTAAATATTACTCTAAAATTCTGCAAAATGTTGGTTTAGTACTCAAATCAACCTTTGTTTTTACTTCTGCAAATGGTTTGAACAAAACTCATTCTCCCTTAAATATTAATTGGGTTTTAGATGTAGGCAAATGACCAGAAAGTGAGTAATAGGAAAACAATCCTTAGTTTCGTCTGTGAATTTGCCATTCTTCCCCTCTACATGTTCTTGCTGGTCTAATGGTTTCTAAATCTGGTCCATATTTTATCTTTTTCTTATAAAAGAAACCATCCCATACGGAAACAGGGTTATATTTTATCAGTACCATCACCACCAACTACATCACCATCACCACTTTTCAATTTGCAGAAAATTCAGCGTTATCTGCCAAGTTGGCAATATGTCAAAAGTGCATAGATTGTTTTAATGAGAATAATTTCTTCCATTGTAGATGAATTTTAGGGACTCGTGTCAGGTGTGGGAGAGCTTCTGCGTCATAAGCTTTCACATCGCACAAATTAGTAGGATGGTCCAGGTACAGAGGCTTGAAGAAATCAGCAAAAAACTCTGCTTTTCAAACCAAGTTGATTAATTTTAGGATACCCTTGGGAATGTGCAACCATGAGTGAGGTGTCCCTGGAGTAAAGGGTCAAACAGGAGCTGCAGGATGGGTTGAGGTGAGTGTGGGTCAGTACGTGTGTGGTAGAGGTTTGGCTAGTACACAATTTAATATCTATTTTTAAAAGAAACTCAGATTATGGAGGCAAACGCAAAATTTTCATAAAATTTTAGGACAAAAATGTTCTGTCCTATTTTCTGTTTGGAGCAAACATTCGTAGAGAGTACAAATTCATTTAGCTTAAGGAGAAGCATTTCAGGTTTATCCAATCCAGTGTTGTTATTATATTGGTAAGGAAATAAAAGTGACTTACCAAGCCACTAGAAGCTAGATTTTCTGACTGTTAAGCCTCAGCTCTGATTCATAGCTCTCTGAGGAAAAAGGAAATGCAGAATTAACATCTGTTGAATATCATACATGGGCCGGACACAGTGAAAGCTGCCAGGCACTGTCTTCTTCCCAAGCAGAGGTTAAGGGCTAGGCTCCTAGTTAGATTTCTTCAGCAGGAAATTGGTTCCATCTCTTACTACCTGTGTGACCTTAGACAGGTCACTTAAGTTCTCTGATTCCTAGTTTCTTCATGTATAAAATGTGGTTCATGAATGAACCTTCCTTACTGACAAGGATTAAGTGAGATAATACTTAAGACTTCATAGTGTTTGACACATAAATGTTGGCTCAATGAATATTGAATACAAAAAGAGGAAAAGAAACTTGGCATGTCATAGGGGTGCGGGGGATGAAGTAAGTGGGAGGAGATTTTATGCCTATTTTTACAAATGAGAAAAATTAGAGTTGGGTAAAATTCAGTAATTTGCCAACAAATTGCAAAACCAGAATGTGAAGTTTTATCTGTTTCAACCCAAACTTCAGGTTGTGTCTGCTATACCACAACGCCTTATAGAAAGGTTAAGAGGCTCAGGGGACTAGAAAGAATGCTGGGATCATCCGCTTGGAGAGCCGGCTACTGTGCTCATGCTGAGCTCTGAAAGCCTCCTGGCAGCTTCCCAGTAACTCTAGAAATCTACGAAGCTCTGAACTGGGTGCTGCTCAAGTGGCAAAAGCCAATGAGAATATTCAGGTGATAGTGCAAATATGACTCTAGGTTAAAGTCTGGAATGTAAAGTTGGCTCCCTTTAGCTAATTACCAGTCCATTCTCAAGGGCAGGTGCTGTGTGTGCTCTCTTTCTGCACAGCTGACTTACTCCACGCCCAGAACTCTAAGAACTTGCTCTGTAAGACCTTGCTCTATAAGAAATTGCTCTGTCAGCTCTGCCAATACTGTGACCTTGGGGAGGTCACTTAAGTCTTCAAGGCTGGTTTAGGACAAACGCTCAGGCCACACCTCCAACCAACTAATGCAGATTCTTACAGAATGAGACCCTGAAATATCTAATTTTTATGTAAACTTTTCACTGAAGTCAAGCTTACATCAGAAAAAAAGTACAAAGCCTGTAAGTGTTCAGTTCCACTAATTTTGACAAAGTGAATACAGTCTCAAATCAAGTAATACATCAAACCAGACCAGAAGACACCCTTCTAGGCCCCCTATTAGTCACTCATTCCCAAGATACCCACTATATATTCTTACTTTTAACATCATAGCTTACTTTTGCCTTTTTTTTTTTTTTGCGGTACGCGGGCCTCTCACTGTTGTGGCCTCTCCCGTTGCGGAGCACAGGCTCCGGACGCGCAGGCGCAGCGGCCATGGCTCACAGGCCCAGCCGCTCCGCGGCACGTGGGATCCTCCCGGACCGGGGCACGAACCCGTGTCCCCTGCATCGGCAGGTGGAATCTCAACCACTGCGCCACCAGGGAAGCCCCACTTTTGCCTGTTTTTGATATTTATATAAATGGAGCCACCCAGTGTATGTTCTTTTGTATCTGGCTTCTGTTACTCAACAGAATGTGAAATTCATCCATGTTATTGCATGTAGTTACAGTTTGTTTGTTCTTATTGCTATATAGCAGGGGGTCAACCTCCTGTTTTGTGAATAAAGTTTTATTGAAGCACTGCCAGGCTAATTATTTGTTTTTCCTCTCCCTCCCCCTCCCCACCTCCTCCTTCTTCCTCTTCTTCTTCTGATGGCTTAGCAGTGGTGAAGTTTTATTATGATTTTTTGAGGAAACGTCAAGAGGAGAATGTAACAGAATTTTATAAAGGAATATTCTCAATTGAATCACATTCTATCAGGGTTTGGCAATACCTATCTGTGTGAAGATGAGATATATAAAATCTCAGTACAGATCAGCATTAGATGAACATTTGCTATTGATTTTGATTATACTTTGAACTTCAATGAAGCAAAATGTATACTCCCCAAAAGAATTTCATTCTTCATATTAATAGACCTATATTATCAGAAACTGTATTCAATTATTATTTTGTTTTGAATGGTATCAATTTTAAAATTGTGAAAACTGTTTCTCTGTTGCGATATAAGTAACTGCATCCTACATAATAGCCTCAGTTTTGATTTTTCTGGCCCACAAAGCCTAAATATCTACTGCATGGTCCTTTACAGAAAAAGTTTGCTTATCTCTGCTCTAGACAGTGCCCAGTACTAAAACTAAGTGTACACGCAGTAATTTCTTTTGCTTGTTTCTGAGTCTTGGATAATTTTTTCCAACAGAGAGAAGCACACAACTTTTCTCTTATGAAGGTTATGTTCTATACAGGGAAACCAGGCAATAAATAAAAATGGATAATAGATAAGGGAGTGCTATGATGAAAATAAGGTGATGTGATAAAGATGATGGGGTAGAGTGATGGGGATGCAATTAGATTGGGTGGCCAGTGAAGGCATTACTGCGGAGGTACCTGAGAGTTAGGAATGATAAAAAGGGGCCAGATGGGCAAAGAGTTTGGGGCAGACCGTAGAAACATTGGGAATAATAAGTGCAGAAATCTTAAGACAGGAATGAATTTGGTGCTTTTGAGGGAAATAATGAAGGCCAGTGTGGCTACGCCAAGATTAGAAGTGAGCTATAGTGAGAGGGCTGGCAGCGCCCAGGGCAGGTCTCCTGTCTGCCTCCTGCATGGATCATGAAGCCTTCAGGCTAATTTGTTTCTGTATTGTCTACAGCTGCTTTCACACAACAATGCCAGAGTTTAGTTGCCACAGAGACTGTTTGGCTGCCAAAGCTGAAAATATTTACTATCTGACACTTGACAGAAAAAAGTTTGCTGACCCCTGCTCTATAGTATCCAATCGCGAGTATACCAACATTTCTTTATGCATTTTACTTTCGTTGGGCATTTGGATTGTTTCCAGTTTTGAGTTAATGTAAATAGTGCCGCTGTGAACATTCTTGTACATGTTTTTGGTAGCATGTGTACATATTTCTATTGGATGTATGGCATGTGTATTTTTTGAAACCTCTGATCGATTCTAGTGTACAGACAGGTTTGGGCACTTCTACTTCAGAGATGTTTAGAGAGTTGAAACCCAAAGTGTTTAAACTGTCATGCCCAAGGTTACACAGAAAATAACTGGTAGAGCTGAGACTGGCAACCAAACCCCTGTTTCATGGAACAGTGCTGTTTTTCCACTGTAGTTCCTATAGCTGTTATCTTTAGAACATTAACTTAGAAGGGTCTTTACTTACCCAAGGTCCTTCACAAATACGACTCTTTTCTACCATTTGTGGTTGTACCTTTTAAAGAACAGGAATGGATTATAGAAATCACTTAATCCAACCCCTTCATCTTATAAATAAGTAAACTGAGGCATAAGAATATTAATAATTCGCCCAAAATAGGCATTTGAATCATGACTTTTATCATGTACTACAAAATGATTTTTAACTTGCTGTTGCGTCTGCTCTTGTCTTTACATGTAATACTATTCCAGTCAATTAACTGACACAAGGAATGCCTATTTGCTTCAACTATTTAAATTTGCAGAAATATCTAAATTAAAACTCATAATTTCTCCCCCCCTTCCAGCTCTATGGCCTCTCCCCTGCTTCTAGGTGATCCATTTTAACAATTTGTATTTTCATCATCTACATATAAATATATTAAGGTGCCTGTAACTGGTATGAGTCCACAACTTTGATGAGGAAGAAATATAACTTAAATTTTCTTTAACTCAAATTAATTTCTGGCTTGAGGTTCCATCCCAGCAGTTAGGTGGCCACTCAGTCTCCGTTAATTTGGAATAACCTCCTTTTTTCCTATAACTGGGCCTGCATTTCAGGGAGGGGGTTATGTAGGACCAAGAAATTGAGTGGGAGGGAGAACATGAACAGCATCTGATTCTTGGTAATCATAGTGATATTGATACTTCCTTCATCTGGGCCTTGGCCACTGGTTCCCACAAATGCATTGGCCCCTGTTGTCAGACCTTGTCAGGTGTGGTGGTTTCTGTGCTATGTCTGAGCCACAGCACTCTGTGCCAGGCCTTACCTGCCGGGCTCCCTACAGCCATTTCCTCTGCAGGCTCTTGCCAGCCTCCCTGGCCTCCACCTGGAAATTGAGTGCAGTTTCCTCTGGTCTTAGATCCCACCAGCCTAGCTGTAGTTTTCCAGTTGCTCAGGCTCCATCTGAGGCTTTTGGCATTGGGCCCCCTTCTTCCAGGCTCACCTCCACACTCACTGCTTTCCTTCCAATACACTCTCATCTCCCCCCAAGCTGGGAGCATCTCCTCTTCAACCTTTAATAAGCATCCTTGTACACGTGTTTTGTACACTTGTATTTTCATGTCTGTCATATACCTTTTTCCAGTCAGGCAGTGGGGAGACCCCTCTCTTCTCCAACCCTCAAATATTTGCAAGTTTGACTTTTCGGAAACTGGTTGCTAGGACGATTCTTCTGTCTGTTCATACCTCATTGGGAACAACACACCTGGAGCAGTCTAGGGGCCTGAATGGGAGTAATGGTAGAAGGGGGTAAAATGTGAACTAGTGGAAGAAAAAAAAAAAAACATGGTTAATATCACAATCTTATCCTACTACAAAGGTAGGCACATCTGTAAAAGAATTATTTAGTTTTGCTTTTATTCTAAAATTGGCATTATACAGTATATCAAACTGTAGCTTGTACTTTTTCACTGAATGTATCTTGGACAAATACATGCATACAGATATGACTCATTATTTTTAATGGCTTCATAGTACAGTTTGTTCAATTATTCTCCTTGCTGATGGATATCCAGGTTTTTTTTGTTATTACAAATAATGATAGTATTAACTAATATTTATTTGGTATTAAAATATAGTAGACAATGTTTTAAGCACTTAACATGCATTCTACCGTTTAATCTCTATAAAAATTTCATGAGATATATCATACTTTGCCTTCTTTTTTTGCAGATAAGAAAATTGAGGCACAAAAGGATTGAATAACTTACAAGGTAAGTTATGGATTTGAATTTCACCGAGTCTAACTCTAGTGGCCGTGCTCTTAACCAACACACGGTTCTGCATTTTTCCTTTAATGAGCACACCTATATACAGGTTCATATAGTTTATTTTTGCTTCTGTCATATAACTACACAGAACTGAGATTGTAGGTAAGGTCTCTGCATTTTTATATTTTGACAAATGCTGGCAGATTACTTTGGGGTTGAAGCAATTTACAGAACCATCCCAAGTGCTCAAGAGTAAGGATTACCCCCGAGACTTACCAACAGTGGGTGTCAGGCCTTGTCTGAAGTTATTTCATGCTGGTAGGAACACTCTCCCTCCATCTCAAATGATGATCAGGTGTTTCAGTTTTCACTTCCGTGATTATTAACGTGGATGTCAAACATCTTTTCTTAGGTTTATTGGTCCTTCGTATTTCCTCTGCTGCAAATTGCCCGTTCACATCTGTCATTTTCTAATTAATTTGCAAGAGCTCTTTGTGTATTAGGGGTATTAAGCCACTGTCTCATATGTACTGTAAATATTTTCTCTTACAAGATCATTTGTTTTCTTCTTTATACCACACAGTAGTTATACATGTTAACTTAATCAACTCTTTTCATTTTTTCCTTCATAAACTAGCTACATAGTACTCTATAGTATGAATAGTTTTTTAAAAATATAATATTATTTACCCTGTTTCCTATCTTGCTAAAGAAAGCTTTTCTCATTCCATAGCTATACAAATGTTTTCCTGATTTTTCTTCTAATATCTTTATAGCTTCTCATTTTTTATATTTGGTTCCTTAATACAGCTGGAATTTACTTTTGAATATTGTAAGATAGGAGTTGATGTTATTTTCTTGCTAATAGATAGCCAATTATCCCAGTTTTGTTTATCATATGTACTTTGAGTTGTATGTATAATGAATATTATACTTCCTCCCCCAATGACTTTCACTCCCAGATACACTTGGATCTACATCTGGACCCTATTCTTTTCTATTGACATCATTTTTAATACCAGTATCATTCTACTTTGATTCCAGTAACTTTAAAGTAGAGTTAGATATCTGTTAAATGAAGAACTCTCCCCCATTTCTGAAACAGACCTATAAAGTTCATTAGATACTTTTCTTCTCCAGATATTTAATAATATCTCAGTAGACCAGGATGCTACCTTCTTATAAACTGGTTTTCTCATGAATGAAGAAATGCAACTTTTTTAGGCAAATGAAGCTCCTTATGTCTGAAAATTTACACGATCTGACATTTTTCAAATTCTGTTATATAATATTATCAATGAATTGACCTTGAATTTGGATTAGAATTAGAATTTTCTCTCAGCTTTAGATGTTATCTAGAGTTCAGACAATTGAGAAGTAAGCCAATAAGGGGAAAAAGTTAGCAAATTTATGACTGATAAAAATCATTATTTTGTTTGAATAGAAACAATTGAATTTAGCAATAATTTAACTGAAAAGTTAAATACTTATTACTCTTGTAATTCAGTGTTTATTTTTGGTGTCCCTTCCCCTGTCCCCAATCTTTATCACTAATATGCACCCAGCTTTAATTTTAAAAGCTTTTTATTCCAAGCTTCATTATGGATGTGAGAGAGCTAAAGTTTATGGGTTTTTTAATGCCAAGATCTTAACTAATTTTCCATCAATGTCCATGGGTGTGTTGGTTCTTGTGACTTTTGCCTAGGCTATTCCTGTTTGTAAATGTAGCTCCACAGGCATATTTCTCTAGCTCTATCTATGTTCAAGCAATCCAAATAGAACCGCCCTGTATGTAGTATATTACTAATTTATAACTGAAACTGGCACAACAATGATTCGCGTGCTGTATGTAATATCTACTACTGCTTCCTACGAACTTTGAAAACATTTTATTTTGGGAGGAATTCTGTCTGAATATCCACCACAGTGGATTTTTGCCCTCATTTCCGTAGTATTTATTTTCGGTGGCGTTTGTGAGCCGATGAGGATCTATTTTGGTTAGGGACCCTATTCTCTTCCCAGAGGAGGAAGTGACAGCCCAGTGCTTTGTCTCCAGCTCCAAAGCTGTTAGACAGTTCAGACAGGGAGCTCTGTCAACCAGGCACCAGGAAGGCTTCTCTCTTCTGATGGAACAACTGAACAATTGTTACTATTTACAATGGGCCAAATGGAGAAGTATTCTTAGAACAATAAGAAAAGGGAAAGTCAGCCAGCAGACAGGAAAGAAGGCTTTCAAGCAACATCAAACTCAGAGAATGTGAATGTCTTTAAATGTAAACAGTTTACCCATAGCACCTCTCCAAATAACAATACCAGGGGTGCTTGCCATGTGCAAGGCACTTGACTTACACTATTATCTCTAATCCCCTAACAACCATACAAGACAAGTGTTAATCCAGTCTGACACAGAAAGAAACCGAGGCCAAAGAGCTTGTAATAACCACTCCATGGCTGGTAAATGTGGAATTCAAACCCAAATTTGTATAATACAGTTAAGATATCCCCATACTGTTACCTACCTTTTTTTTAAATTAAAAAATGCATGGAGATTTACAGTTCTTAATGGGTGAATCTATAATCTCCTTACAAAAAGCACCAGGTAGCACTGAGGGCTCCATGGATACTCTGAAATATGTTCTTTCTGAGTTTCTCTGAATACTGCAGAGGCAATGGGAATCAGAAGAAGACTTGCTAAATGCTGTGTGATATGACAGCCCCCTTTGTCACATACATAATTATTCCCTCTCTATCACTCTCAAACTCTGCAAACGACCCGTGGGATGAACTCTTATTCTGCTTACAGTAACTTCAAACCTTGAAGACAAGTGTGTAGATTAGATATCTATATCCACAATAACCATCACACTAATTTTTAACAGACCAGTTCGGTTATCTATGGCGCAAGTATGATATACGCACCTGAAAAATAATCGTCTGTTTTAAAAGAGTTGGCCTTCTTTCCATTAGAGTTTTAACATTTCACTGAAAACTTCTATTAAATGCTAGATCAATGAAGCAAATCTTACCTTATTTGTAGATAATTTACAATAGGTGAGAGGAGAGAATAATGGATCTAAAAGTGAGATGCTGACTGGGTTGTTTTGCATATGTAGTAATATATGAGAAAAACTAAATAATTGATCTAAGAGCTATAATGGACCATGAAAAGTTGCTAGTTTTCTAGTTGCTTCAGATATAATGACACAAATAATTTTATAGTTTTTTGCTAACTTTTTCTTTTGTTCCACTGGGCCCAATCTGGGCCTACTCTACATTTAGGTGGACAAAGGGGATGTTTGTGTGGTATTATTTAAAGCTCCCCTTCTCACTGACTAGTACCATGCTTTCATTCAAGATTTCCTTGTCCTTAGCTCCTGCAATGGCCTGCCACCATTTTTAGAAATATCCACTATGTAGAGGGGAAGGAAACTTCATGCTCCCACTAGCTCTTGTTGACAACATTTTCATGGATAGGTTAGTCATACATTAGTTACCATCACAGAAAGCAGGATTCTGGGCAAATAAATCAGACAAAGCAGCAGTGCACAAGACAGGTATGCGAAGTTAGGATGGTGAGAATAAGATGACTGGCATCTGGAACTCTGTCGAGGACACTGGACACTAAGAGGAGGATGGGGTGGAATGGATAAAGAATGATAAGAAAGAAAGCATTAAAAGAAAAATAATTCCCCCAAAGAGGAGGTAGAAGACTTCCTCATCCTTTTGCCTAAGGTTCCCTGAAGTCTATGTTTGTTAAAATGATCAATCTATAGGGCACAACAGACCTTGGCATGGCTGCCATTCCTACAGTCCTCCTCAGAGGGAAACTGCTGTAGCCACAGCACCTGCTGAGGAAGTTACTCTAGGAAGTTCCTCAGGCATAAGTGTCCACATTTGCTCCACATCAGCCTGCTTCCCACAGACAGTTGGAGCAGCGCGCACGCCTAACCCAAAGGCAGTAATCTAGTCAGACCAACAGCCTCCAAGGTGGTCTGACCTCTATGAATAATGGTGATTGCTTGCACAACCTACTTATTTTTACTTAAAAGAGCAATTGACAGACCAACTGTGGCTCTTCAGACTTCGGCATTTGGCAGACATTTTCTTGAAAATGAACAAAGCGTGTCTGTCATTTCAAAAAAGGACCTGGCAGTATGTGTTGTGAATGATAAAATTTTAAATTTGAAGTGAAAAATAGAGTTTTGGGAACTTAAACACTGTTTTTTAAATGCTGGTGAGATAGGTGATATTAACAAATGTGATTTCTTGGATACCGTGTAACGATGTGTCAACATTTACAAGATCTGCATTATCTCATTGAACTAAAATTTCCAGATGACCAATACTTAATATTACAAAAGCCACGAGTGAAATATTCATTTAAAGTGCAAGGTAGATACATGAATTTTTCTTTTTAGAATAATGAATTTTAATGTAACCGAGTAAGCAAATTTCACTGATATGATTTCAAACTTCATGTTGCACCTAATCTTTAAGAAACCACCACTTGCTAAGTTTTGGTATTCTATCAAAGAAGAATATCCATAATCATCTGGAAAGGCTATTAAAATACTCCTCCTTTTTCCAAATACACATCTGTGTGAGGCCAGATAGTCTTCACATACTTTAACCAAAACGGCATAATGCAACATATTGAATGCAGAAGCAGATACGAAAATCCAGCATTTTCTTTTAAGCCAGACGCTAAAGAGATCTACAAAAATGTACAATAAATGTATGCTTCTCCCTAATTATTTCCATTTCTGAATGTACAATTATTTGTCAGAAAATGTTATTTATGTTAACAGGTAATGAGTTGATTATTATTATTTTAAATGCATTAAAATATTTTTAAAACTTCTCAATTTTAATTTCTGATATAGTAAATAACGATTGATATAATCCACATAAACAAAACCTCTTTGGGTTCCTCACCAGTTTTTAGAAGGAAGCTTAAGACCAAAAAGTAGAAGCTACTGCTTTTATTCCCATTCCTTCTTGAAAAAGGTAGGTAACTCTAAAGAGGAACTACATTTACGGTTTCATTGCAAAAGAAAAAAAATCAGATACAAAAAATTCAGAAATGTCCAAAGGGAATTTCTGTTTTTGAGACCAAAGTCCCAAGTTAAATATATGAAAAGTAAAATAGACAAAGACCCACACAACCAAAATACTTTCTTGGCATACTGATAGCTCGTTAGCTAGGAATCCAGCATAGCGTATGAACGCAAAGTCAGCTACTAGGTTACATTTAAACTAAGACAATAATTGCACAAACAGGTTTAATCATTGACAGTGCAGAAAAAGTCATCTATTTTGAATCAAGTGAGAGGCTTTCATATTTTGAAAATATATTATTCTTTAATGCCACCAGATTTAGTCATTAAAAACTAGGTATTAAACAAAGATCTTATTTGCATTGCCTTATTAATATACGATACTCAGATAACAAAAACAAAGCTAAAACTTTTAAAGTCATACACAAGCAACTGATCACCATTTCTTCAGAGGCTTTGATAGTACAAGAAAGACTATATTTTGGTGACGGTGGTAGTTTAAGTTTCAGTCAAATTCTGTCAATTACAATAAATTTCAACAATGACAGTCTCGATTGTTGAGCTTCCAGAATGTGTTTTGTCAAATATTAGCTTAAATAGGTTATTACCTCTGACTTAAAATACCTTCGTTATTAAGATTTTTGTATACATACTCATTATAATAAATATCTGATCTGTAGCTTTTTTGAGTTTTGGTGCAATATTGATTAATGTTTTTCACTAAGTAAGAAATAGATGTATTTTAAAGAATACAGATACAGACCTGAGGTGCTGTCTTGCTGTTTTTATTATTGTAGTTATACTTCTTATACAAGTGGAAAACTGAAAAAAATTTACAAAGTAGCTACATTAACCAAATTCAATAAAATCTAAGTTAACTATGGTAGTTGAATCAATGATGTGGCTTTCCAGAAGTTAAACCACTGCTGGCAGCAAGCCCCTGGCACTACTCTGGCAGAATTATTTTGGTTTGACATGAAGATACTACAGTGTTATTAAATGGTAAGATGGCTGTATTCACTCACAGCTCTTTGTTTTAACCAAACTGCTGCAAAACCTTCCTAGGTACAGGATGCTATGATTTCATTGTTCTTCACTCGTATTCCTTTTAGCCAGAGCTCTTGAATTCATCGGGCACTGAATTCCCCTAATGGTACCAATTTTGACAGTGATCACCCAGATGATCCCGCATTTGATCACATCAATTATTTTATTACCTTTAGAAATGAAAATGCAAACCTTAAAAATTCTATAGAGAACTTGAGTGACCTCAACTGTGTGACCTCAGAGTCCAGTTGAAGAAACCATGCTTCAGAGTAGAAAGCCTTGGCTGGAGCTGCAGGAAAGAGCCTGCCTGCAGAGGAGATAGTCAGGGATGATTTTATTCCTGAAATTGGAAATATACAAGCTTGTCAAAGCTTTCAGAGCTATCCTAATTGAAGGGCCGCAAGGTAGAGAAGTTACTCCTCAAGAGAAGAGCCTTTCTTTTTCTCGGGAAAGCTAAAATTTCCACATTGATTTCCACTTACCATTAAAAATAGGAAGTTTCCATGTCAAGAACGCTTTTACTTGCAAATTTTATATAAAATTACTAGTGAGCATTTTTGGGGCAACATTTGCCCCATTCTAAAATCTAAAGCAGAAGTCAGCAAACTGTACCAACTGCGAGTGTAATTAAGCTCACTGTCTGTTTTTGTACAAGTGTGAGCTAAGAATGTTTTAAACATTTTAAGAGTATTGTCTTAAAAAACATAAAATAAAAAGGAAAAAATAAGCCAAATAATAAACAGAGAAGGTATGTGGTCTGCAAAATACAAAAGGGTTACTCTCTGACCCTTTACAGAAAAAGTTTTCTGTAAACCCCTACTCTAAAGAACTGTCTATTTTTTTTTTAAAGTAATATCAGTCTTGTCTTGGGGGAGGTGTTGATAGTCTTCATATTCTGTCCTCTTTCTTCTTGATCCTTTTTCATCCTTTATCTTTGCCTCTCCTGTTATTAAATGAAAGGCTTTTAATATATTGCTATATATATTTGTTAAATAAATACTATCATTCAGTCCTTTATTTTAAAAACAGGTGAGAAGGCAATTTATATTAATCCTACTATTTTAAAAAAAACACTAACATGAAATAGTCTGCTTAAAATTTTTCTTTCCTGTGGGACAGTAATCTTGAGAAAAAGAAAATGTGGGGCTTCCCTGGTGGCACAGTGGTTGAGAGTCCGCCTGCCGATGCAGGGGACACGGGTTCGTGCCCCGGTCCAGGAAGATCCCACATGCCGCAGAGCGGCTGGGCCTGTGAGCCATGGCCGCTGAGCCTGCGCATCCGGAGCCTGTGCTCCGCATCAGGAGAGTACACCTCTGCCCGTGTACCGCAAAAAAATTTAAGAAAAAGAAAAAAAAAGAAAATGTGACCTATTTACCTTAAATGCAGTATTAAAGCAAAACTATTCCTTATAGTCTTCAATTTGTCCTCTCATTCTTTTTTTTAGTAATAAAAAAGTAGGTCACTAACGTTCCCTAAGTTTGGGAGTAACTTGAAAAATGTTTAACCCGAGCTCAGGGCTTCCCACGCGGAATAAGTAATTACTAGACCCGGTAAAGGACAACAGAACATGAACTTCGCTTTCTAAAGCTCTTTTCCCAAGAATTAAAGCATGAATAATATTTGTTCAGTAAAAATCTAAATGGATTAATACTCTCTAAGCCTGCAGAGAAATTCACTTTCAGAGCTGCAAAAAGGTTTATAAGCTTCATTAATAATCCATTTTAAGTATGATTAAGTGCTTAGAATATGTTTAAATACCCAAGAATTAGTTGTTTGATTAATTATTATGTTCTCCTTTACCTGACTCAGAGAACACATTTAAATAGCTGAACAAATGTCATAATTACTCACTAAGGAAATAAAATGTGGTGGGTAAGTGTCTGGGTTCTATGTCATCTTCAATGGATTATTTAGGAAAGAACATTTGAAACTAAGTCCACAAGAATATGCACTGGGACACAGACTGCTGATGAGAGCATTTGGTCCTCAATTCCGAACTCGAAAGACTAAAGAGAATAATGTTTTCTTCCCTGAAGGCCAATAGATGGGTACTTGCTAAGAGCTTCCTTAAGCAAGAAAGTTAGGATTCCTGCCGCGTTCTCCAGCCCCTCAGTCTCGGTTTCCTTCATTTCAGGAGTTATCCACAGGAAGCGAGAAAGAGGCACCAGAAGAGAGAGGCTGTGGAGCCCCCTTTGTTGTCTGAGGACTTGATCTACATTAATCTGTGTGCTGCCCGTGGGCCTAGATGGTGAGCCCACCATAACCGGAGACATCTCACCTGTTAAGAAATGCTGGTCCAGAGCTTAACTCAAGAAGCCTTGGGGTCATTAGGGCTGCACCCAGCACGCCCCTGGCACATCATGCACACACCTCTTTGGACACTAACTGTTACCAGCAAACAGCTCTGTAAGGACTTCGGAGGAGATCGTGCCCTCCAGGTCTCTGGAAAAACTGGTAAAGTCTCTGAGGACACAGAGGGCACTGCCTTCCCAGCACCAGGAGAATCCTGCCCTACACCCTACAGTCCTTATCTGCAAACTCAAAACATGGTGTTCAGACCCCCGTGGTTGTGGGCAGCAGCCTTCCCAGAGTCGGGACTACAGTCTGCTTGCAGCTGCTATCCTGGGTGTCTCGCTGCTGCTCCACTCTTTCCCTGACCCCTCAGGCCAGCTTGGACCCAAGTCCTGACATGTCCACGTTCTCAGACTTTATCCCTCCAAGTATGCATGAGTCAGGGCAGCTGGGATCTCTGGATCTTAAAGCACCTCCTCCTGCACCACTCCCACCCCTACCGCCTGACCACACCTCCACCTTTGCCCCTGCTGGATCTTGACCTCTGGCGCTCTCAGAGCAGCCAGCCAGCTTGAAGTCTGAGCTTTGGCCTGCGCCCTGTAATTCAACCTTGTCTCCTCCTCAGGCTTAATGTTCCTACACTTGTTTTAAGAACTTACCCTCCAGCTCTGAGCTCTAGCTCTGCCTTGGCTGGCCTGTTACCTGAGCCACAGAGCCAGGCTGGCAGAGTCCCTAAAGTCTCTTCATGCCTATTCTGCTGGTTTGCTGAAGCTATTTCTGTGCTTCCAGATTCCAAGGAATCTCCAAATATAGGACAAAAGTGGAAACTAAGGGAAAGAGAGTTAATAGGGAACACATTGTCCCAGTAAATTTCCGCTGTGAATGCTGGATGAGGAATTACAGAAAGGCAGTTTTTATATCACCATTGACAAGTATTCTTAAGGGAAGGTGAGGCTTGGGTGATAGAATGAGATAGATATTCACTGGAAGTAGAACAAGCCTGAATCGAAAGCTCATCTCTTTTACTTGGCTCCTTTCATAGATAAGAAGATGGAGGACCAAAAATATAAATTGACTTCACCAATATCACTCTAGTTAAAATAGAGCAAAGTTGGAACAAGAATCTTGCTTCCTGGTTGGGTACGGTATTCTCCACCTTCGTTTTTTCAACAAGTATCCATTGAGTATCTACTCAAGGCCATGTTATTACAATTTACCAATTCTTGGGTATATAATAGGTGTTAGAAAGATTCAAAATGAATATAACAAAAAGAGCCATTTTAAGGGACATTGATCTGGTAAAAAAAAAAAAAGGAAATATATATTAAGGATTTTAAAGTAATCCAAGGTTATTTATGATTGTGTGGTAATAGAAGTATACATAATAAATAAATAGAAGTTTTCATGGGAATTCAGAAAGAAGAACCATCAAATTGGGCTGTGAGTCTCAAGGAAGACATGTTGGATGCTACAGAAATTAAACTGGGAGACAAAAGGTAGGATTTAGAACCTTTGAAAGGAGTGAGAAGGATTTTTAAGTAGGAGAAACTGAAGTTTTTTGTTGGGATTTAGAAAAAAAGGTTGTGTTGTTTGTGTGGGGACAGATTATAGAAAACCTTGGGAAAAACCCATCAAAAGTGTTCAGGGGCTTCCCTGGTGGCACAGTGGTTGAGAGTCCACCTGCCGATGCAGGGGACACGGGATCGTGCCCTGGTCCGGGAAGATCCCACATGCCGCGGAGCGGCTGGGCCCATGAGCCATGGCCACTGAGCCTGCGCGTCCGGAGCCTGTACTCCGCAACGGGAGAGGCCACAAAAGTGAGAGGCCCACGTACCACACACACACAAAAAAAATCAAAAATAAAATAAAATTCCAAAAAAAGCAAAAATTAATTAAAATGGTTGTTATAATTTCATCAGAGCAAATGTCCAATACCATTATATCTGCCATGAAGATCATTGTACTGCAAAAATGATTTTTTGTGATATTTATAAGAAACTAAAATCTATTTTCATTAGTTCCAGCTTTTATTCCACTAACTGATATTCCATGTGATGCTTATTCCACAAGAGCCAAAGCAAAAATGATCTATGCAGAAGACATTGTTGTTATTGTAGTAATTGTCTCCACTAAGGATTAAAATGCTCACTATTTTACCTATAGTTTTGGGGAGAGATCAGTATTTTATACAAAAACAGTTTTGGCCACAAATTAAGTTTTCTTTTGCCTTGCTTTTTTTAAACTCAATACCTTCTGACTGAAAATTGTTTCTCCATAATAATTGGTAATAATAAAATAAATGCATATTGGAAGATTTTCCACAAAGGTTGTCTCAGTATATTCTCATAAAGTCTTGTGAGGTAGCAATTACTGTTTTATTTTTTGATGGGTCAGGATATTGAAATCCAAATGAATTAAAGGTCTTTTTAATTCCTATAACAAGTCAATGGAAAACCCATATTTTGTGTTCATGGCTGGCTTCCCAGTACATTGTTCTTTTCATCAGCCTTATATATCATGTGTTGATTGCAATGGAGCAATGATTGAAAGTCCCCATAAAGGTTACCTTAAAATTGTTTTATTGTTTCAGCCAAAGTATTTTGTCATAGTCAAATGTGGTGATCTGTACTCTTGTGCTTACTCTACACTGGTCCACCAGCGCTTTGCTTGGCACAGTTTTAAAGCTCTCACTTATAAGTGGAAACATATGCCCTCCCTCATCTCCTGTGTCTGCTCTCCCCTCATCCAGTATCCTCCCTCTCACCCAGATGCTGCCACATCTAATGAGCTTACAATTATTTTTAAACTTCTTTCCATGAGGTGGTATCTGCATACCAGCTGGGGGGAGACAATGTAATCTATCTTGCAGAAGTTAAACCATGGGTTATGTGAAGAGCAGGAGGTGGTAAGAAGGGGATATTTGATGAAACTCTCCATAGAAATGTCAAACTCCATGCCACATTTCTATCTGACTCCAGATTTCAGAGTTCAAAATGTTTGTGCTAGAACCAATCAGTGGAATCATTTCAAGTTCAGAGAAATATTTCTCCCAGATTAACAAAGAAAGATAGAGAGTGAGAGCAAGAGAGAGAGAGAAATGGAGGGAGAGAGAAAAAACAGAGGAATGGAGGAAGGAAAGAGAAGCAAAGAAAAAGATGAAGAAAATAAAAGGAAAGAAAAAGGGGGGGCAGGGCTTTTTGTGCATACATGTTTTCCTACTCAAAAAAAAAAATAAATAATGGCTTAGCTAATTTGATTCATTTGGCCAGTGAAGATGGTTTTGGTTAGAGAACAATAAATTTCATCTGGCCAGTGGCCTTAATTTGCAAATTCCTATCAGAGGTTATTAATGGATAAACAATGCTATGACCAAAGAACTAGACAAAGGTATATACATATTCCTGTTGAAGAACAACAAAATCACATGTGAAAGAAGAATTTGGATAATGGTCCAGTACCATGTAGTTGTTAGGAGCTATTGCCTGAGATTTCCACTTGAGGTAAGGAAGGAGCATTACATGGCCCTGCCATGGCCATGGTGTTCTCATCTCAGTAAGCATCACCACCAGCTACTTCAGTCCAAGCCTGTGACCCATCAATGCTTTATACTTTCCTCTCAAAAGAAAAACACCAGGAAAGGGATCTAAGAGAAAGAAATCTCCTGACTAATTGGAAGGTGGGCGGGTATGCTAACAAGTCCTCTTCATCTCTCTCATCTTTCTTTGCTGCAGCTGTCTTACTTTAAGCACCCATTTTGTTGTGCCAGTATAATTCCAACAGTAGCTTGACTCTTCCTTTCTCTCTAATCCAGCTACCATGCTCTTTCCAAAGCCCAAATAAAATCCTTTCGCTAAAAGAACTTAAAATCCTTGAATGCCCTGCCCTTGCCTCAGGATAAAATTGAAAGGCCTTCACCAAGAATGCAGGACCTTTTATGAGTCAACCCTTACTTAATTGTCAAGTATCCACTTCACATTCTTTCGTCCCTCAAACTGCCCATTGAACAAACTTCCATGTGGTTCCAGAAAAGGCCACACTGTGTCATGATGCCCTGTCTGTGCACTAGCTCTCCTTTGGAAGGGTCCTCTCCCCTGCTATTTCACCTGGCTGGCTTGCTGCTGACCTCATCTCTTTCGACAAGTCTCCCTGCCCCAGCCCACCTCCTGGTGTCAGAATCTGTTTTAGGTATCCCTCCAGAGGCTCACTCCCATCTCACGATCTACTTTCCCTTATCATGGCAGCTATCAGAATTTGTTCACTTTTCTGTGTCCACACTAGATTTTTAATTCCTTCCTAGCAGGCACCTAACACATTCCTGGCACAGATAGATGCTCAGTTCAATAAATCCTTGTTTAATGACTTAAAGAATTAATGAATTAACAAACCACCTGGTAACCAAAAGAAATGAAGAGGAGACAAGGATATGAAGTTTGGGATGGGCAGTAGTGGTGGTAGAGTTGTTTCTCTGCAGTGTTACCTAAACTGGATAAAATGGCAAGGGTCCAGAACTGGACCTGATTCTAGTCTAACTTTGACACTAACAGTGCACCTTTGGGTGGGTCTCTAAACCTCGGCTAACTTTTCTGTGTATAATATGAACCTCATATGTTTTTTGGTATGTGTGTGTGAGGATAAATAAAATATCACAATACCATGTTTACAACATTTGCTAGAACATACTAACAATTTAATAATTAAAAATCTAATAATTGAGAATATAATAAATAATAACTACAGTCCCTTGAAGTTTTTCTCTGATCCTACTGAAGTCAACCCATTCAAATCAACAATGAAAGAGCTTTAGACTAGTGATTTAAGATAACAAATTATCAATTAAGCAAACAAAAACTTCTTGTACAGGAAAGGGCAGACAGCAGAAGCAAGAAAAACTACAATCCTGCAGCTTGTGAAGCAAAAAGCACATTCGCAGAAAGATAGACAAGATGAAAAGGCAGAGGGCTATGTACCAGATGAAGGAACAAGATAAAACCCCAGAAAAACAACTAAATGAAGTGGAGATAGGCAACCTTCCAGAAAAAGAATTCAGAATAATGATAATGAAGATGATCAGAACCTCAGAAAAAGAATGGAGGCAAAGATCGAAAAGACACAAGAAATGTTTAAGAAAGACCTAGAAGAATTAAAGAACAGACAAACAGAGGTGAACAATACAATAACTGAAATGAAAACTACACTAGAAGGAATCAATAGCAGAATAACTGAGGCAGAAGAACAGATAAGTGAGCTGGAAGACAGAATGGTGGAATTCACTGCTTCAGAACAGAATAAAGAAAAAAGAATGAAAAGAAATGAAGACAGCCTAAGAGACCTCTGGGACAACATTAAACGCAGCAACATTTGCATTATATGGCTCCGAGAAGGAGAAGAGAGAGAGAAAGGACCCGAGAAAATATTTGAAGAGATTATAGTCAAAAACTTCCCTAACATGGGAAAGGAAGTAGCCACCCAAGTTCAGGAAGTGCAGTGAGTCCCAGGCAGGATAAACCCAAGGAGAAACACACCAAGACACATAGTAATCAAATTGACAAAAATTAAAGACAAAGAAAAAGTATTAAAAGCAACAAGGGACAAATGACAAATAACATACAGGGAACTCCCATAGGGTTAACAGCTGATTTCTCAGCAGAAACTCTACAAGCCAGAAGGGAGTGGCACAATATATCTAAGGTGATGAAAGGGAAGAACCTACAACCAAGATTACTCTACCTGGCAAGGATCTCATTCAGATTCGATGGAGAAATCAAAAGCTTTACAGACAAGCAAAAGCCAAGAGAATTCAGCACCACCAAACCAGCTCTACAACAAATGCAAGAGAAGAAAAGGGCCTACAAAAACAAACCCAAAACAATTAAGAAAATGGTAATAGGAACATACATATCTGTAATTACCTTAAACGGGAATGGATTAAATGTTCCAACCAAAAGACACAGGCTTGCTGAATGGATACAAAAGCAAGACCCATATATATGCTGTCTACAAGAGACCAACTTCAGACCTAGGGACACATACAGACTGAAAGTGAGGGGATGGAAAAAGATATTCCATGCAAATGGAAATCAAAAGAAAGCTGGAGTAGCAATACTAATATCAGATAAAATAGACTTTAAAATAAAGAATTCTACAAGAGACAAGGAAGGAGAGTACATAATGATCAAGGGATCAATTCAAGAAGAAGAGATAACAATTATAAATATATATGCATCAGACATAGGAGCACCTCAGTACATAAGACAACTGCTAACAGCTATAAAAGAGGAAATTGGGGAAGGGGATTAAGAGATACAAACTGCTATGTATAAAATAAGCTACAAGGATATATTGTACAACATGGGGAATATAGCCAATATTTTATAGTAACTATAAATAGAGTATAACCTTTAAAAACTGTGAATCACTATACTGTACACTTGTAACTTATATAATATTGTACATCAACTATACTTCAATAGAAAAAATTTAAAAATAAAGAAACTATTGACAAAAAAAAAAAGAGGAAATTGACAGTAACACAATAATAGTGGGAGATTTTAACACCTCACTGACACCAATGGACAGATCATCCAAAATGAAAATAAATAAATAAACAGAAGCTTCAAAAGCTTAAAATAAACAAAAGCTTAAAATAAAAAAGCTTAAAACCAGATAGATTTAATTGATATTTATAGGACATTCCATCTAAAACCAGCAGATTACACTTTCTTCTCAAGTGTGCATGGAACATTCTCCAGGATAGATCACATCTTGGGTCACAAATCGAGCGTCAGTAAATTTAAGAAAATTGAAATCACATCAAGCATCTTTTCTGACCACAATGCTATGAGATTAGAAATGAATTACAGGGAAAAAAATGTAAAAAACACAAACACATGGAGGTTTAAAAAAAGTTACTAAATAACCAAGAGATCACTGAAGAAATCAAAGAGGAAGTCAGAAAATACCTAGAGACAAATGACAGTGAAAACACAATGATCCAAAACCTATGGGATTCAGCACAAGCAGTTCTAAGAGGAAAGTTTATAGCAATACAAGCTTACCTCAAGAAACAAGAAAAATCTCAAATAAACAATCTAACCTTATACCTAAAGGAACTAGAGAAAGAAGAACAAATAAAGCCCAAAGTTAGCAGAAGGAAAGAAACCATAAAGATCAGAGCAGAAATAAATGAAATAGAAACAAAGAAAACAGTAGCAAAGATCAATAAAACCAAAAGCTGCTTCTTGAGAAGATAAACAAAATTGGTAAACCATTAGACAGACTCATCAAGAAAAAGAGGGAGAGGACTCAAATCAATAAAATTAGAAATGAAAAAGGAGAAGTTACAACAGACACTGCAGAAATACAAAGCATCCTAAGAGACTACTACAAGCAACTCTGTGCCAATAAAATGGACAACCTGGGAGAAATGGACACATTCTTAGAAATGCACAATCTGCCAAGACTGAACCAGGAAGAAATAGAAAATATGAACAGACCAATCACAAGTAATGAAATTGAAACTATGACTAAAAATCTTCCAACAAACAAAAGTCCAGGACCAGATGGATTCACAGGTGAGTTCTATCAAACATTTAGAGAAGAGCTAACACCCATCCTTCTCAAACTCTTCCCAAAAATTGCAGAGAAAGGAACACTCCCAAACTCATTCTATGAGGCCACCATCACCCTGCTACCAAAACCCGACAAAGATAATACAAAAAAAGAAAATTACAGACCAATATCACTGAGGACTGTAGATGAACAAATCCTCAACAAAATACTAGCAAATAGAATCTAACAGCACATTAAAAGGATCATACACCATGATCAAGTGGGATTTATCCCAGGGATGCAAGGATTCTTCACTATACGCAAAGCAATCAATGTGATACACCATATTAACAAATTGAAGAATAAAAACCATATGGTCATCTCAATAGATGCAGAAAAAGCTTTTGACAAAATTCAACACCTGTTTCTTACAAAAACTCTCCAGAAAGTGGGCATAGAGGGAACCTACCTCAACATAATAAAGACCATATATGACAAACCCACAGCAAACATCATTCTCAATGGTGAAAAACTGAAAACATTTCTTCTAAGATCAGGAACAAGACAAGGATGTCCACTCTCACCACTATTATTCAACATAGCTTTGGAAGCCCTAGCTGTGCAATCAGAGAATAAAAAGAAATAAAAGAAATACCAATTGGAAAAGAAGAAGTAAAACTGTCACTGTTTACAGATGACATGAAACTATACATAGAGAATCCTAAAGATGCCACCAGAAAACGACTAGAGCTAATCAATGAATTTGGTAAAATTTCCGGATACAAAATTAATGCACAGAAATGTCTTGCATTCCTTTACACTAATGATGAAAAATCTGAAAGAGAAATTAAGGAAACACTCCCATTTACCAATGCCACAAAAAGAATAAAATACTTAGGAAAAGAGGTTCCCTGGTGGCGCGGTGGTTGAGAGTCCGCCTGCCGATGCAGGGGACACGGGTTCGTGCCCAGGTCCAGGAAGATCCCACATGCCGCAGAGCGGCTGGGCCCGTGAGCCATGGTCGCTGAGCCTGCGCGTCCGGAACCTGTGCTCCACAACGGGAGAGGCCACAGCAGTGAGAGGCCTGCGTACCGCAAAAAAAAAAAAAACTTAGGAATAAACCTACCTAGGGAGACAAAAGACCTGTATGCAGAAAACTATAAGACACTGATGAAAGAAATTAAAGATGATACAAACAGATGGAGAGATACACCGTGTTCTTTGATTGGAAGAATCAATGTTATGAAAATGACTATACTGCCCAAAGCAATGTACAGATTCAATGCAATCCCTACGAAATTACCAATGGCATTTTTTATGGAACTAGAACAAAAAATCTTAAAATTTATATGAAGATGCAAAAGACCCCGAATAGCCAAAGCAGTCTTGAGGGAAAATAACGGATCTGGAAGAATCAGACTCCCTGACTTCAGACTATACTACAAAGCTACAGTAATCAAGACAATATGGTACTGGCACAAAAACAGAAACAGATCAATGGAACAAGATAGAAACCCAGAGATAAACCCATGCACCTATGCTCAACTAATCTATGACAAAGGATGAAAGGATATACAATGGAGAAAAGACAGTCTCTTCAATAAGTGGTGCTGGGAAAACTGGAGAGCTACATGTAAAAGAGTGAAATTAGAACACTCCCTAACACCATACAGAAAAATAAACTCAAAATGTATTAGAGACCTAAATGTAAGACCAGACACTATAAAACTCTTAGAGGAAAACATAGGAAGAACACTCTTTGACATAAATCACAGCAAGATATTTTTTATCCAACTCCTAGAGTAATGGAAATGAAAACAAAAAATAAACAAATGGGACCTAATGCAACTTAAAATCTTCTGCACAGCAAAGGAAACCATAAACAAGATGAAAAGACAGCCCTCAGAATGGGAGAAAATATTTTCAAATGAATCAACGGACAAAGGATTAATCTCCAAAATGTATAAACAGATCGTGCAGCTCAATATTAAAAAAACAAACAACCCAATCCAAAAGGCAGAAGACCTAAATAGACATTTTTCCAAAGAAGACATACAGATGGCCAGTAAGCACATGAAAAGCTGCTCAACATCACTAATTATTAGAGAAATGCAAATCAAAACTACAATGAGGTATCACCTCACACTAGCTAGAATGGGCATCATCAGAAAATCTACAAACAACAAATGCTGGAGAGGGTGTGGAGAAAAGGGAACACTCTTGCACTGTTGGTGGGAATATAAATTAATACAGCCACTATGGAGAACAGTATGGAGGTTCCTTAAAAAACTAAACATAGAATTACCATATGATCCTGGAATCCCACTACTGGGCATATACCCAGAGAAAACCATAATTCAGAAAGACACATGGACCCCAATGTTCATTGCAGCACTATTTACAATAGCCAGGTCATGGAAGCGACATAAATGCCTATCAACAGACGAATGGATAAAGAAGATGTGGTACCTATATACAATGGAATATTACTCAGCCATAAAAAGGAATGAAATTGGGTCATATGTTGAAACGTGGATGGACCTAGAGACTGTCGTAGAGAGTGAAGTAAGTCAGAAAGAGAAAAACAAATATTGTATATTAACGCATATATGTGGAACCTAGAAAAATGATACAGATGAACCAGTTTGCAAGGAAGAAATTGAGACACAGATGTAGAACAAACGTATGAACACCAAGGAGGGAAAGTGGTGGGGGGGTGGGGGTGGGGGTGTGATGAATTGAGAGATTGGGATTGACATGTATACACTGATGTGTATAAAGTCGATGACTAATAAGAACCTGCTGTATTAAAAAAAAAAAGGAAAAAAGAAAAAAAAAACTTGTACAGGAGAGGTGCAAGAAAGAAGGAAATTGCCGAAGGATTAAGTGCAAAAATGAATGGAAAAATCTAATTCACATTAGTTTTCTCTCTTCTTTAAATCTTCCCTCTCCTTTTCTTCCTGCAATACCTTGGTTTATTATATTTTATAGAGATAAAGCTTACATACAAATCTTATATGTACAATTTGATTAATTTTGACAAATTTATATGCTTATATAACCAACAGCACAATCATGACAGAGAATATTTCAAAAGCTTCAACATTTTTCTTGTCCTCTCTTCCACACAATCCCTCCAGAGAAAACATATAAATTAATTTTATCTGCTGCTGAACTTTATATTAGGGGATAATATTTCCTCTTCACATAGTATTAGTCTGTGAGGTTCATTCATATTACCGTGTATATGAACAGTTCTTCAACTTATATGAATATGTCACAATTTGTTTACCCCTTCTGTTGCTGGACATTTGAATTTTTTTTTTTTTTCAGTTTGGGGTTATTACAAATACAGGTTCTATAAATACTCTCAGATCAATCTTTTTGTATACATATATGTTTATTTCTCTTAAATATATGGAAGTAGGATTACTAGGTCATGATATAGCTGCATGTTTAATCTGATAAGAAAACAAAAAGCAGCTTTCCAAAGTTGTTGTATCGTTACATAGTCCCATCAGCAATGATGAGAAATGCAGTTGCCCCGTAAATCCTCACGAATATTTGGGTTTGTCAACTTTTAAAGTTTTGTTCTTCATGTAGGAGTGAAGTGATGTCACAGTATGGTTTTAGTTTGTATTTCTTGTTGACTAAGGATGTTGAGCAAATTTTCATGTTCTCATTAAACAGTTGTATATTTTCTTTTGTAAAGTGTTCAAAGCTATTGTCACCTGCTCCTTTTAAAAAAGGAAAAGAAGGGGCTCCCCTGGTGGCGCAGTTGTTGAGAGTCCGCCTGCCGATGCAGGGGACACGGGTTCGTGCCCCAGTCCGGGAAGATCCCACATGCCGCGGAGCGGCTGGGCCCGTGAGCCATGGCCGCTGGGCCTGCGCGTCCGGAGCCTGTGCTCCGCGACGGGAGAGGCCACAACAGTGAGAGGCCTGCGTACCGCAAAAAAAAAAAAAAAAAAAAAAAGGAAAAGAAAAAAAAAGCTTCTTGTAGGAGATGTTTATATACCATGGATACAAGTCCTTTGACATATATATTAAGTAGAGTTAGTGACATGTCTGTCCATATTTTTTAGAATTTTTTGATGAGCAAAACTTTAAATTTTGATAAACTTTGCCTTCCTCAAGGTTACAAAGGTAGTCTCCTATGAATTGTACTAGAGATTTTATAGTTTTAGTCTTGACAGTAAGATCTATGATCAATCTTAGCTTTATGTAATGGTGTGAGATAAAGATTGAGGTTCATTTCTTTTTCCTGTATTTTTATCCGGTTGATCCAGCATCATTTGTTAAAAGGAAGGTTCATCTCCATGAATTACATTGGTATTTTTGTTGAAAATCCATTAACCCTACATTATGTGTGGAATTATTATCAACTCTATTCTACTTGTCTAGTCTTACAAGTACCTCACAGTTCTGATTTCTATAGTTTTATAGCAAGGCATTAAATATGATGTATATCCACCAACTTTGCTTCTTTTCAAATTTGTTTTGGCTAGTCTAGGTACTTTGCATTTGCATATAAATGTTGGAATCAATTTGTCAGTTTCTGGGGGGAGAAAAGCCTGCTGGGACTTTGACTGGCATTATATTGATTCTCTAGATCAATTTGAGGAGAACTGAAATCTTAATGATATCCATTATTCCAGCTCATAAATATGGTGTATCTTTCCATCTCTCTATTCATTTCAGTCTGCTTTTATTTCTCTCAGTAATGTTTCATAACTTTTAGTACAAAGGTCTTGTACTTTACTTTGGAAAATTCAGTTCTTGGTATTTTATGTTCTTTGATATTATTATAAATGGAATTGCTTTTTTAAATTTTACTTTAAAATTTTTTATTAGTAGATAGCATTGATTTTTGAATATTGAACTTGTATTCTTACTAAGTGAACTTACTAAGTTTACTTTAGTTCTAGCAGTCTTTTTTTTTGTGGAATTCCTTAGTATTTTCTACATGTTATCTGTAAATAAAGATAGATTTACTTCCTTCTTTCTAATCCTTATGACTGTAATTTCTTCCTTAAATGTTTAATTGAGTTACTAGGAAAGTCATTTGAGTCTAGGGATGTCATCATGAGGAATTTTAAAATTATGAATTCAATTTCTATATGAATAGGACTATTTTACCAGTGAGTGTGTTATTAACCATAAGTTTCTCATTGACCCCATTATTAGACCGAGGAGATTTTTCTTTCTAATTTGCTGTGAAATTTTACCATGAAAGGGTTTATATTTTTTCAAACTTTTTCTGTATTAACTGAGAGAATTATTCTCTTAGTGTGCTAAATTATATTAGACTTTTGAATATTGAACTAACCCTGCATTCCTGAGATAAACACTACTTGGTCATAAAGTATTATCCTTTTTACATATTGTTGAATTCAATTTGGTAATATTTTAGTAAAAATTTTTGCACTTATGGTCATGAGGAATACTGGTCTATTATTTTCTTTTCTTGTAATGTCCTTGAAAGATTTTGGTATCAAGATTATACCATCATAAAATAAGTTGAAAATTATTCCTTTATTTTATGTTTTCTAAAAGATGTTCTCTAAACCAGTGCAGTCATCTAGTCTGGCATTTTCGTTCTGTTCAGGTTTCTACTACAAATTCAAACCAATTTTGGACACTTCAAATTTTCTATTTCTTCTTGGGTCTGTTTTGGTAAAAATACTTTTCAAGAAATTCATCCATTTTACCTAAGATGTTAAATATATTGACATAAAGTTTTTTACAATATTCTCTTATGATACTTTTAAAAACTATTGGATCTCCCTTTTTCATTCGCAGTGTTGGTTAGTTGTATTTATCTTTATCAGATTGCTAGGGCATTATAAATGTTTAAATACCTTTTCAAAAACCAACGTTTGGCTTTTAAAATGTTCTGTATTGTTTTCTTCTTTATTTATTTATTCTCTTTTCTTTAATATTTCCTTTCTTCTATTTACTTTAGGTTTTATTTTCTCTTTTTCTAGTACTTTAAAACAAAAATTTGGATTATTGATTTAAAAGATTCCTTTTTTTATTATCAGCCTTCAAAGCTTTAAATTCTTCTCAAAGTACTCCTTTAATTTCAATCAACAAATTTTGATAGGTTATATTTTTATTATCATTCCACTTGAACTATATGATCAGCTTTATTGAGATACAATTTACATAAAATAAAATTCACTCATTTTAATTGTACAGTTTGATCAGTTTTGGCAATTCCATATAATCACATAATCACCATCAGAATCAAAATATATACTATTTCCATTACCTCCCTGCAAAATCCCTCATGCCTCTTTGTAGTTAATGTTTTCCTCTGATCCTAGAAATGTTAATGCTTGTTTCTTTACATCCTTAATATTTCCTTAATGTTAATGTTTCTTTAATGTTTCCTTAATATTAATGTTTCCTCTGATCCTACAAATCACTGCTCTTTCTGACACTAGGGTTTTGCCATTTTTAGAATTTAACATAAGAAGAGAAATACTATAATAGTCTTTTTTTTTCCACATCTTTATTGGAGTATAATTGCTTTACAATGGTGTGTTAGTTTCTGCTTTACAACAAAGTGAATCAGTTTATAATAGTCTTTTGATTTGACTTATTTCATTGAGAATAATGTTTTTAGGTTCATTTATGTTATGTATCAATATATTAATATTGTGTTCCATGGTAGTTCTAGTAGTATTTCACAGTATGCATTCATCAATTGATGGACATTCAGTTGTTTCTACTTTTATCATTTATGAATAATGTTGCTATTACATTCATATAAAAGTCTCTAGGTGAACATATATTTAATTTCTTACTTCAATACATAAGAGTGGGATTGCTGAGTTCAATGATAAATACATGTTTAAAAAAACTTGACACTGCCATACTGTTCTCCAAAATTACTGTAACATTTTGCATGTCCACTGTGTGGGAGCTAGAGTTGCTCCACATTTCTCACTGGCACTTGGTATTGCCAGTCCTTTTAATTTTAGCCATTTTAATGAGCATGTAGTGGGATCTCATTGTGGTTTTAATTTACATTCCCCTGATGACTAGAGATGTTGAGTATACTTTCATATGCTTATTTGCCATCTGTATATCTCCCTTTGTGAACAATTTGTTCAAATCTTTTGCCAAATTTTTCATTGTGTTTGTCTGCTTACTATGAGATTGTAAGAATTCTTTATAGATTCTGGAACAAGCCCTTTGACAGACATATGCTTTGCAAGTATTTACTCTCAATCTACAGCTTGCCTTTTATTTCCTTCAGTCAGTGTGTCTTTCTAGAGCATAAGTTTTTAATTTTCCTAATGTCCATTTTAGCAAGGTTGTTTTTTATAATCAGTGTTTTCTGTCCCCTGTTTAATAAATCTTTGATTAACTCAATATCACAAAGATTTTCTCCTATGCATTTATCTATGAGTTTTATTGTTCTTGTATTGGGGTCTATGATCCATTTTAGTTCATTTTTACTTATAAAATGTCATGAGTCAAGGTTAATTTTTTTAATTCATAGAGATATACAATTATTTCAGCACATTTGTTTAAATGACTGTACTTCCCATATTAAATTACCTTGGCACCTTTGTTGAAAATCCATTGATCATGTAAGTGTGGTTCTACTTCTGGATTCTATTCCATTGATCTAATTATCTTTATACCATTGCCATACTGTCTTGAACACTGTAGCTTTATAATAAATTATGAAATTGGGTAATGTAAGTCCTCCAAACTTGTTCTCCATAAATAAAGGTTAATCTCCTTAATATATAATAGCTCCTAGAAATCAAGATTAAAAAACCACCCACCAAAAATAGAAATGGGCAAAGGACATGAACAAAAAGTTCACAGAAAAATAAGTTAAAATGTCTCTGAAAGTTATGACAGTATGTTGTCACACTCATGATAAGAGATCAAATGTTAAAACTACTCTAAGACAACATTTGTCCTCTATTAGATTAGTCAAATCCAGAAGTTTGACACACATTCTCTTGGTAAGGATGTAGAGAAACAGACATTCTCACACATTTGGAGGGAGAAAAGAAAATTGCAATTCCTAAGGAAGGGAGACTGGAACTATCAACATTACAAATGCATTTACCCTTTAAGTCGGGGAAACTGGATCCCAGAATCCAGCTTTTAGTTACATCTGTACCCAAACAAAATAGCTTATGCAAAAGTTTGCATCTTGCAGCATTGTTTGTAATAAAGGAGACTGGAAACTATGCAAGAGTACAGCAGCTAGGAGACTGGTTGAATGAAAACTAAAACATTTATATATTGGAATACTATGTGACTGTCAAAAAGAAAGAGGAGGATTTCTACATACTGCTATGGGGAAATCTCTGTATTTTTAAATGAAAAAAAAGCAAAACGTAGAAGAGTGAACTCAATCTTTTGTACAAGAAACAGATGTATAAGAATATTTACTTGGATATGCATAAAAAATAATATAAAGCTAAACAGAAATTTGGTAATAACTTAGAGTGGGCATGGGAAGAAGGTGGTGGGTGGGGACAGAGGAAAGTGACACTTCTCAGTGTACATTCTTGTATAGTTTTAATTTTTGAGCCATGCTAAAAAAAAATTTTTTTTAAGAGAAAATAAACTCAAGGAGATCCAGGGAAATCTTATAAGAATGTTGTAATAACATACTCGGGCTTCTGTCCTACTATAGATTTGGTTTGGTGGGGTGGTAGCATGTGAGGGAATCTTGCCTTCCGGGAAGGCGGGGCAGGGTCTAGGGGGCTCGGTGTTCACAGGTGGTGTCCGGGCACCAAGCCATTCCTTACAGTCAGAGCATTAGCCCAGTTTATTTTGGTCCCACGCATGGCCTGATTCCACTCATTGTCTTGGCTCTCTACACTGGTAACTCCGGTCATGAAACTGCCCTGGGGAAAGAAGTAATAGGTTATCCAGACCAGCTTCCTCTCCCTGTCACCCGGCTCTGTGAAGGTCTCGGGGAAACATTAGTAAGTGTTTCCATCACTTTTCTTTGAAAGGCCTTTCTATAATTACCTTTTCTCTCTCAGGAAGACAGTTTCATTGCACCTAATCTAAATTTGGGTTTCCTAATTCCATTGCATATCTTATGAAAATAGTTTGGACAATGCAAATAATCATCCTCTTTGCTGATGTTTCAAGGAGGAAAAGATTCTTAAATGATTCCTCCAACCAGGGCTTAAGTTGAATGCTCTCAAGCTTTTCCCTTGGTAAACTCAGAGACGCAGAGCAGAGGATTGCCCATGGTGCTGGCTCAAGCAGACTAATCTTTCTGGGCATTTGGACTAAACAATCACTACTTCTGGAGTCTTCCTTCAGCTTTGGCCCCGGCATCTCCTTTTAATAGACCATATCTTCTATTATTCACAACAGGGGAGGACATCATTGGAGTTGACAAAATGTACAGCTGTCCCAGGATGAGGAAGCAGATGCACCTAGGGCCAGATAAAAGTGCTATCTACCTGGTCTTATACTGTACAGCAGAGAGAGAAAGGACAACCATCCCCGATCCCCTTCTCTCTATGTGCCAGGGGTTTGAGGGGAACCATGAATAATATGCTTATGACTCCTGTGCAGATCTGAAGGTAATTGGTTTAGGTGATTTGAGCGTGACCAACAGAGAAGCCACGGGTATTATTTTTATGGATGTTCCCTCAGGACATATGACGAGAGGAATGGAAATTCTTCTCTAAGCAACTGGATATGAAACCAAGAGAAGAAAGAGGGCAGGGCAATGAAAAATATATGTGTAACTCAGGCATATAAGGTCCCTCTGCCACACAGTTAACACGTCCTCTAGCTCCTTGCTACTGAACATGTGGTTTACAGGCCAGACGCATCAGCATCACTAGGGAGCTTGTTAGAAATGCAGAGTCCCGGGCCCTACTGCAGATCCGCTGAATGGGAACTCGCATTTTTAACAAGATCTCCAGGCGATTCAAATGCACATTAAAGCTTCAAAAGTGCTCCTTTAACCAGCAGACATAATTAGAATGGTATCTCCCTCTCACCTGAGCTCGCCCTTTATCCACTCTTCTCCTGTACTTTAGACACCTCCCAGGCTTGGAGTCTGAATGAACCCAACAGATGCATGTTCTTGCATGGGACCCACTGAAGTGATGGGATGTGATATACCTCCCTTCTGTTGCCATCCTGTCCACTCACTTGGCCCAAAGCAGAAACATCAGATGTTTAAATAAACAAGCATCTATATTTTAAAAATCAAGGACAGTTTTAGAAGCATTCCTAAAATAGGAGAAGGAAAGTTCAAACTCTCACCTTCTTGAACCACACCCCTCTCAAGATCCCTCCTCTATAATTCCATCCACCTCCCGGGACATCGTAGTGGGGGGTTCCCCTCACTTACGCCTCACACCATCCTCCCTACACCCTTGCAACGAGCCAGGTCTGCGACATTCTTTCTAAAGTTGTGGATTTCATCTGACCTGTGAGTGATGTGGGTGACTCAAAGACCCTTTGTCGGTGGTGGAGATGAAACTTCCTGATCCGATATGTGGCTCCACTTCCACACCAGAGTGCGCTGCAAACAGATGGGTCCTCTAACTAGGGGACTTACTGAGATAGTCTGTCCTGGAGGAGGCAGTTCAGTGTGGTGAATAAGAGCACAGTGTGCAGCTAGACTCCCTGCATTCCAACCCCGGCTCTAGTTAGAACAGCAACAGGTAAGCATTGGATAAGTACCGGCTATCATTACGTGGCGGCAAATAATTTCTAAAATTATTCAGAATGCTGTGGCCCTGTGAATGTAAAGAGCAATTTTTCCTGATTAGCTTAGAGCCTGATACAGATTTACAGGAAGGAAAAGTAACATCTATGCTGAGGAGCTCTAAGACCTTTTGTGCTGGGCAAGAAGAGAAGTCAAGATTTCTTGGTGCCTCTTCCTCAGCCTCAGTCTCCTGACTTCACACATAGGCTTATTGCATCTGAGCACCTTGAGTCGCTCAGAAAATCGACACCGCTTTCCCAGTGTTTCAAGTTTCCCTGTTATTTCACTTGATGCTCAGAGTATTCTTTTCTTATTGCAAATATTTGTCACGTGGGGCGTCGCTGTTAATTTCCTTCTTGAACATGATGGTGGAATGGAGGAGCTGGAATAGAATGATTTCCATATAACTGTATAATTATAATGAATAGAATTAAGTACTCAAATGATTTAAATACAGATAGAGAATTTTAGCATCGACATTTCTCTTTTTAACAATACACTGATTGTAATAAGGTCTTTTTTGTCCAGAGGCATTCAGAATAGCTCTCAGTAAATTTGGCTCATTAAGAACAATACTCCTTGAGTGACTAGACGTTCTGTGTGGTGAGTCAGCCCTGGGGTGGCATCCTGCACTGTGTATCTGCTAGCGTGGCTCTAGGAATCATTGCCAGGCTGGTTAATTTGGTCCAGATATTAACAAGATGGGAATCCTATTTTGAAATATGCCAAGACTTACAAAAAAAGAGGGAGATCTTTACCGTCATAGCAGGTAGAATTTTTGTGTGGGTTTAGAACATTTCTAGATGTTCTATGGAATTTACAAAGTTATTTTTATTTTTTTAAGTGGTAATGAAGTGCTATTTAAAGAAATAAAAAGATTTTTTACACAATATAATTATGAAAATTCTAATCAGAAGAAACTCAAAAGGTCATCTACTGCAACATTTCATAAAATGTTGGCATTGCTTTAATGGTACCCTTGATGGAGATTAGTCTATGATAAAGCAGAGAAATATGTAGTCTCAGGAGCCAAATGAACTGGGGCTTAAGTACCAGTCATACCATTTCCTGGCTAATATTTGACCTAGGTCAAGTTGATTAATTTCTATTAGCCTCAGTCTCCTCATCTACAAAATGGTACATAAAACCTACCCTAGAGTCATTAGTAAGATTTAAGTGAGATAATATATGTATAGAAAACACTCAGAACTATGCTTATGTGTGCCATGATGCCATATAAAGCATTCTGTCATGAGTGTCCAGTGAAATTTCATAAAAGCAAAACCATTCAAAACTTATAGCTCTGTGAGGCTTTTTTCTTGTCTACCTTCTTTGAAGAGTCGTTATTAGGAATAGATTTATAATATTTAAAGTACCTAGCACAGAGTGGATGGATGCTCCATAAATTACAGGGGTTATTAGTATTTCTTCCAGAGGAATATTCTACATCTTGTATTTATTCATCAAATATTACTACTGTGTGCCAGTGGTTTAAGGAAACCCAATGAATAATACACTTGTGTTTCCTGTCCAAGTATGCAGGCGATTGGTCTGAAGTGCTTTGAGTGTGACAGGCAGAGAGAGGCCAGGAATTTGGGGCTAAGTAACAGGTAGGTGATGGTGCCCTAGATTGAGCTAGGGCAGACGGAGGACAAGAAGACTTTGGGATAAGGGGATGAGGACGAGGAGTTAAGAATTCTACTTTTCACATATTAAGTTTGAGATGCACATGAAACATTCAAGTGAAAGGTCATAGAGGTGGTTAAATATATGAGGCTGGAGATGATATTTAGCTGGAGAAAATCATGGGCTCATTATCACACATATATGGCATTCAGTACAATGGAACTGGATGAGGTGCTTTAAAAAGTTGTGTAGAGGGTCTTCCCTGGTGACGCAGTGGTTGACAGTCCACTGCCGATGCAGGGGACATGGGCTCGTGCCCCGGTCCGGGAAGATCCCACATGCCTTGGAGCGGCTGGGCCCGTGAGCCATGGCCGCTGAGCCTGCGCGTCCGGAGCCTGTGCTCCGCAACAGGAGAGGCCACAGCAGTGAGAGGCCCATGTACCAGAAAAAAAAAAAAAAAAGTTGTGTAGAAGGAAAAGAGAGCCCCAAACTGAAATCTGAGGAGCTCCAACATTTAGAATTTGGTGGAGGACAAGGAGCTCAGGAATACCCCAGGAAGCTGATATCATTGATGGATGGCTTAAATGTTTAAGATGTTTCATTTTGAAACTGTCTCTTTGGAATTTCAAAATACTAGCCTTTTTAAAACAACATAGAGCAAGTCTGTTCCTTCAGGTAGATGAGGAAGGCACCCTGAATGTCTATTGGATTTTTCTCCTTTAGCTTCAAAATACCCACATGTCCCGGAACGTGACTCAGAAGCAGACATCACCCAGACCCTACCTTCCCAGCTTGACGAGCCAGCCACCTGCAGGACTTCTAAGCAAATACAGAGTGAGAGGGAGTAAAAGGAAAACACAGGAATCACTTTCAAAATCCACTGCCGTGGTATTAATGGATCGTGACAGTGGCTCTAACTAACAGAGCAGTGGTATAAAGCATGGAGATAATCTTTTAGAAATAACCATAAGGCTAAGAGGGCAGATTCTAAAGTCAGTTGTGCTTCCAGCAGCTTAAAAAATATGGAGTGAGAAGGCATGTTCTCGTGATAGAAAAACAACTACAAACCAGCTGGACTTCTGCTGAAATTAAGATGGACTGTTCACATTTCTTCCTTGAGTCCATGACACCAGCTAATTCATATGTCTCTGCCTGGTCCTGGTTTTGATTTCCATTTCATAACTCTGATTTAGTGCATTTGTTACTCGGCTGTGTGATCTTATATTAGGATATCCATGAACTGACTTTGACATCACCCCAAGCTCTGCCCTCCACATTTCATTTTGGAAACAATATTTACCTACTACTTCTTCGATACTTACCTCAGGTTTTGGTCTTGCTGTATCCTGATATATCTAGAGAAAGCCATATGTAAAACCAGGCACTATATGTTAAAACTCCAGCCATTAGGCAAAAGTCAGAGTTTCTTCTTGTGCTCTGTGTAGAACTGGAGATTTATCTGCACTGGATTTTTCAGACACCTCTGCATATCTAGCACGTGCTGTGCTACCTAGTAATTTCTTGACCAAGAAGCAGTGGCTAGCCAAGTCAGACCATTCCAGCCTGGTGGGTCTGTGAAGTGTGATCTCCATCTAGGTACTAAGTATCTGACCAGGTAGTTGGTTGAGGGGGTTCTACTCAAGGTACCATGACTCAGAGCTGAATTTACTTCCCATTGTGATGCTAGCCATCACCCAACGACAGGACCATAATCTGGGCTTCCTTCTGGTGTGGCTCTTGCCACTGCCTTTCTAAGGCTCACTCACTCATTGGGAACCTCCTCCTAAGGACGTCTTCTACCTCCTTCTTTTCCAAGCAATGATTTTTCAAAGCTTGGCCACATCAGAATAATCAGAAAGAGCTTTAAAAATATAATATATGTAAGATATTCTTTAGGAGATTCTCTTTCGGTAGACTCAGGTGGAGCCGGAATTCCACATTTTCTAAAGTCCCTTCTAAAGCTTTCTAAACCTGAGTGACCAGGTTTGGAAACCACACTTCCAAAGAATCCAAGTCAGAGGCAGTAAGGTCATGGCTTCGTGGGCGATATCTTCTCTCTGGTCTCACTGTATCTGGTTACCAACATCCAGTAGCTGTGTTGGCCAGTTTGTTCCCACTCTGAACAGTTCTTCATTCTCAGGTTCTGATTCTCAGGTCTTAATGGTCTTACTGGTTACTCCAGATTCTCTGATCCCAATAACCCTTTTGATTTCCTGTTCTCATTCACTGAGAGGATCTTAATTTAGTTTCTGTGGTTTGATACAAGATACGGTGGCACAGACTACACTCATCAAATATCCATGCACTCCAGACATTTCCCAGCTCCCCACTCCCTGCCCCCATCATGTTACTAGTTCTCTCCAAGACTGGGAGCAGTAGAGACACAGTTTCTGGGATGAGACCATTAAAGGCTGGTGTGAGTTTATATCCTTCTCCTCCTCCATAGCAGCAACCTTGAAAGTCACATACTGAGATGGCATCCTCACAAGATGGAGGCCTCCTGCATGGCTGAGTCATGGATGAAGGGGATTCCCTGCCAGTCTCCATCAGTCTCTATGGAAGCAGTAAATAAACTTTTTTTTTTGCTGAGCCACAGAGATTTCAGAGTTAATTTGTTACCACAGCATAGTTGACCCTGTCCAGGACTAAAGAGAAACAACGACTTCTGGGTAATGTGCTCCCAAAAGAACTAAGCCCAAGCCGTCATAACCCATCTTCTTAATTTCTTGTCCTCTTTCCCTTCCTAATAGCACATTGGAAGCACCCACTGGAAACCACAGAGGACAAGTCATGCTAGTTACATGGGATGAAACAGCTGTGCCTAACAGTGAAAAAAATGAATCACTATATTGTACACCTATAACTTATATAACATTATACATCAACTATACTTCAATAAAAAAATAAAACTACAACTTAAACTGGGATTGACATTTCAGAAAAGTCATTTTCAATCACTTTTAATTCCTTTAATGTTTCCCTTAACTCTTGTACATTCTATATCAAAGGTGGCAAACTCAGGTGGGAAACTAAAATGCATGCAGTAGGCAGATATAAAATAATGAGCAATGGTAGGGCCTTGCACTTGGAACAGAACAAACAGAAGGTTTGACCACCTCAAGGTATTCAAAGGTACTCTGTAATGGCCTATATGGGAAAAGAATCTAAAAAAGACTGGATGTATGTATTCATATAACTTTTGCTGTACACCTGAAACTAACATAACATTGTAAACCAATTTTATCCCAATAAAAATTTTTAAAAAATAATAAAGATATTCAAAGGAAATCAAAGAAAATAATAGCTCCAACTTAAATAAGAGGCTGCAACCCAATCATCAACCTGCCATGGCAGCTATGGTCTGAAGCTCTAAATTTCCCCTTGTAACTCTTGTCAAGTCTAAGAGTCATTTTTGAAATTTTACTATACACATGAAAAAACACTATGCAGCTATTAAAAATGTGATGTGAAAGAACAGTAGCTGGCAGAAAAAATAATATATATGTATATACATATATATATTTAAAATTTAAAAAGAATAAAATTTTGCCATTTGTAGCAACATGGATGGACCTGGAGGGCATTATGCTAAGTGAAATAAGTTAGACAGAGAAAGACAAAAACTGTATGATATCACTTGTATGTGGAATCTTAAAAATATAACAAACTAATGAATATAACAAAGAAGAAGCAGACTCACAGATGTAGAGAACAAACTAGTGGTTACCAGTGGGGAGAGGGAGGAGAAGAGGGGCAATATAAGGGTAGGGGATTAAGAGGTACAAAATCTAGGTAGAAAATAAGCTACAAGGATATATTGTACAACAAGGGGGAATGTAGCCAATATTTTATAGTAACTATAAATGGAACATAACATTTAAAAATTGTGACTCACTATATTGTACACCCATAACTTATATAACATTATACATCAACTATACTTCCATAAAAAATAAAACTACAAAATAGTTATAGTATGACACCAATTTTGTGGAATAAAATGTGTAGAAAAAAAAGACTAAAGTGTACCTGTACCTAGTTAGCAGAGTTAATATTCACTCCAACCCAACAGAATGGATATCTCTGGGTTGTAGGATTATGGGTAATTCTTACTGACTTCCTTTTATTTTTGTGTATTTTCCATCTCTTCTAAAATAAACATTTTAATCATCAGGAAAAAAATGTTATCTTAAAAATCCATATTTAGGAATAAAGGGTAAATATATATGTATATTAGCTATGAGAATTTCTAGTATTTTAATTCTATGTACTTTATAATACAATATAGTGTGTGTGGTGTATTGTAAGTCTAGCAATAGTTTACTAAGTTATATAAAAACTAACCTGGAACTGCCATTCATTTACAAATTCTAGTTAAGTTGAAACGTACATCTCTATTATCCTTTACACATTTCAGAAAGAAATTACGCCCATCTTAATGATTATCATAACTATCTTGCAACAACAACTTAAAAATATACCATCATGGGCACAAGTTGTAACAGGCAATGAAAAATTGCCTGTAATTATAATTACAGCTACCAAAAGAATGCAAATAATTGAGAAGAATTTTTGTTACCCAAGTTTTGTTCCACTGTTTATTCATTGGAATGGCTTGGCAATCGTGAGTTCACAACCAGCCTGAGACTGGTTCATTAAACTCTAATCTGATTAGGGCTTTTGGTTTCTTTGTTCTCTGTGCCCCCAGGTGGCAATTTTGGCTGAACATTGCAAAATTTTGTCCCATGTCAGGTACAGAAACATAACTTTTCCTGTGTATTACATAATAAGGACACAATTCTCAGGCCTCAATCCTAAAAACGCAACTCTTGTTAACAGAGTTCCACTTCTGTCCAGTCTTCAACATGTGAATTTTGTTACATATGTAACAAAGCACTACACATGGCTTTATGTATGGATAGCCAAATGTGTATAATTTCCCAGAGTCATTACCAGTTACATATAAGTTGCTTTTTAAAAATTATTTTAAAACATTCCTAAATGTTTTTTATCTCAAGAAATTAACCATTGATCTAATGTAATTTGGAGTCAGATAGCAAGATTGGTGGAAAACATGGTAGGGGAGGTCATTTGTCAGGAAAGGGGAGTGAAACCTAGAGTCGGTTAGAGAAGGAGAATCACAAAACCATCTAGAAAAGGCTTTATGTTAGATATGAAATATAATTAGGACCCAGCAAAATCTTCAATACCGAAAAGCAAGTATGAGTCATTGTGCTATGCTGATGGGCAGAAAAGATCATGGGGGACCATGGCCAACAAGTACATTCTATCCCAACAGTCACTGCTGGATGACCCTATAGTCATAAGTAAACAAACATCAGAAATTTTCCACTTTAATGAATGCACTCAGAATTTTATAATCAAGAAATCACCTAGAAAAGACAAGTTGTTCTGCTAGAATTATACATTTTATGTTATTTCAAAAAAATAAAGTTGTATTTTTGTTTATGTGCTTAATAGCTTAGGAGGTCTAAAAGTCCTATTCTGGTTCTGACAACAATTCAAGTGAATATGGAAAAAAAAATGAAGACATATATCAGGGCAGGTCCTCTGACTTTAGTATATTCTGCATGAGACATGAGTCCTGACAGAGAAAGTTCTAGAATGGTGGCTTCTGAGGGTGTGTGCACTCCCTGGTCTAGTCTTCAGGCACCTTTCCCGAGAGGATGCCACCATCTGGACATGCAGCCTACAGCTCCTGGGGCAGCAGCTGGTTTAATGGAGACCTATGCTACATTAGGAAGGGTTCTAATTGCAATTGGTGTTGTAATATTTACACTGTTGAAGGTGTTTGGTTCCTTTCTTAGAAGCTGAATATGAAAACTGTCTGCCAACTGGCTGTCAACCTGTGAAGGATGGGCAGCATCATATGATCAAAACAGGCATGATGACATATTTGATCTATGGAAGATCTTCTCAAGTCTGTAATGACACCAAAATGAATTGTCCTCAGTTGAAAGGAGCCAATAAATTTTACTTTAAAAACTATAGAAACACACCTGTGTTCTCCATCACTGTACTATGATTTGGGCTTCTGAGTTCGCAATTCTATGAAAGAAACAGAAAACCCATCTCTCTCTTAAGCTTCAGACCCCTGGGGACTTGAAGAGGGACCAAAGAAACCCTTCCAGGCTCTCTATTTTTTAGTTTTTGGAGCTTAACGTGCACTCCTAACATTAATGAGCTTAGTTCCACGAAGCACCTTCTGGGCCAAAAGATAAGACTTTCTCTCCCCCAAATCACATTTTCTCAAATATTTTCAAAGCTGAGATATAAGCCTTTGAATAGAATTATGCAAATTTTGCCCTAACTCCAAGTGTTTTCGGAACTAAATACCTCTTTGAAGAGTCACTGTTTTGCAATGTCCACATGAGGAAACAAAAGCTAGGAACAGCAGGCAAGGAGGGGGTTCCATGAGGACACCCCAAACTCGGATTTTATTTGTCCCCAAAGTTATTTTGTGCAAATTCAGAGCAACTTCTGCTTCTAAAAGGCCACACTCGCTGGGATGAGAATGCTGACCAGTCATTAAGGGATTATCTTCTTTTCAGAGTAGAAGACCAGCTCGAATGCACCTCACTCCTGATTTGAACTATCTGGATGATGGGATAAAAACATCCAAGGCACAAGCCAAGGGCGATGAGCAGTGAAGCAAAGACACTTGCATCCCTCCCCAAACTGAGATGCAAAGGTACATTTGAAAAAGAAAAGCCATGTGAGAAATAATTTTCTACTTCCTAGTTTCTCTCTTAAAACAATGGAAAAGATTTTCTTGGAAATTAGACTCAGGAAAATATGACTGTAAACAATTTCTTTCAGGGTGACACATGCTTAGCATTTCACACGGGGTAAGACTCCTTGTTTAAGACTGGTATACTCACGTCCAGAAGATATATTGTGGAGAAGCAGGCCAACCGTTCTGATTCTGCAATTCTTGGGCCTTCTGCGTGTGAGTTAAACCAAATCACGTACTTGAAATTGCCATGGGGGCACTGTCTTATCACTCAAGTGACTCCTTGGAACTCAGTGCTGATGAAAACGGTGACCTTTTTGGGGACTCAGGTAATGTTGCAACAAGAAAACAGTGTTTATGTTTAAAGCTGTCTCCTCTGCTCTACACCTAAATGATGCAGGGGGGGCACATTTAGGCCCTGGGCACAGCTCCAAAGCAGCTTGAAGGACCCCAGCTGCCTTCTGAGCTGGCCCTTTCCATCAGCTAGCTATTCCCTCTTCAAGGTGAAGGCCCTTTTCTCCCTAAAAGCAGTGCTGGAAGGTGAAATGTTTGGCCAAACAGCCTCAGACAAAGGATGGGCACAAGAGAAGAGCAGCACAGGTGACCTTTGCCAACTTATGATTTTGACGCCAGTTCAGCATTTTGAGGGTCACTAGCTAAAGATGACATTGCTAGCGCGGCATTTCCTCATAATAAGGTCTCAGCTGAAAATCCAACTCCCATCAGCTTTCCAAAATTCACTTTTATATTTAAAAATACACACGAGATGACAAACCTGCAAAACTCCAGCGCTCACTCTCTCCCAGAGTCATGCCTGACTGCCCTGGCTCCGCCCCTGTGATACGCCCTCAGCACAGTTCTGTGCCTGCAGCTGGGAGGTGAGTCGCTCGCACAGAGGCTATTTGCCACCGTCAGTCTAGGTGATGTGCACACTGAGCTAGCATCTCCACCAAGGAGTTTAAAAGTCGGGAACACCAGCAGTTTCAAATATGTAACCTGATTTCAAAATCAAGTTCCTGTGTTTCTGCTACATCCGAGTGTCCCCAGCCACGATGGGCTTGACTGTCACTCTTGGCTGCTATGTAACTTCTCTTGCAGGTCGCTTGATGTTTATTGGCTTTAAAATTGACATCTCGGGTTTCCTTGGTGGCACCGTGGTTGAGAGTCCGCCTGTCGATGCAGGGGACACGGGTTCGTGCCCCGGTCTGGGAAGATCCCACATGCCGCGGAGCGGCTGGGCCCGTGAGTCATGGCCGCTGAGCCTGCGCGTCCGGAGCCTGTGCTCCGCAACGGGAGAGGCCACAACAGTGAGAGGCCCGCCTACCACAAAAAAA
>NW_020174698.1:3007576-3048487 GCF_003031525.2 Neophocaena asiaeorientalis asiaeorientalis
AAAAAAAAAAAAAAAAAAAAAAATGACATCTCTAGGTCAGCAGAAGTGAAGGAGTTTCTTCCTTGATTTATTTGTTCTTGTTTATGTTCAATTATGATTAGAAGCCACTCTATATAGCTGCTCTGTGGTCTGTACTGCGTTTGCTTCTGGGGTTTCTTCTAACAGCACTGTTCCGTAGAATAACAGTAATATTATGAAAATGGAATCCGTTTTTACAGTTTAGCATGCGGCGGATGGTGCTCTTTTATTAAAAATTGCTGAAGACTGTAATTTGTAGGTAATTAATTAATCCACGTGAGATTTAACCTTAATATGTATTTTCCCCAGAGAACACTTTTCTATAAGCAGAAAGACAAAAATGAAAAATTAAATCAAACCAAAACACACCTATCAGACTCTTCTGATCAGAATAGCAATATCCTCTCTGTGCTCATGTATCTCTGAAAGACGTGGCTCCCCACTTTGGTCTGAAATGTCAGGTTGTACAAAAAAAAAAAAAAGAAAAGGAGCCGTTGGTGGGTTTTTGGTTTGGTGGGGTTTTCTCCCCTAAAATAACAGAGACTTCATAGACACAGATCAACTGCATGTTCTTTTCCAAGAAATTTCTGCAGGAAGGTTTTCAAATGTGGTCATGTTACAACGTTAAGTATGGATAACACAGCAAAGAGAAAAAAAAGGATGTTTTGGCTGGTACATGCGGGTATTAGTTTGCAGTCTTGAAGCTAACTGAATATCCATAGACTCTGGGTTGAGTCCAGGGAATGGCTCTGATGCTCTAACTGGTTCAAACTGGTTTGGTTGCCTGAGTTAGAAGTGCTAAAAGGGAACAGAAAACAAGTCTCCTTACTGGCTGCTTTTCTGAGCATCCTTACACAGGGCACAGTTGTGAAAGAAGGTCAGGAATGACAAGCAGACAGGTTATGCCTCAGGGAAAAAAAAGATCAATCAGAACTATAGGTATCGACTGTACTGTAAAGGGACCAACAGTGTGTGTGATGAAGTGGATCATTTTCTAGTTTTCAGAATTTTAAAATTCAGCGTAGTAGACTGAGAATAAACCATTTTCCACTGCTCTTATCATCTTCGAATGTGCCCTGTGATGTTAGAACTGTTAAATATTAGCTTTTTCTTTATTTTTCTGCCTCCCCTGCTAGAAGGTAAATGCTAAGGAACCTGGTCGCTTTATTTATTCCTCTAGCCTTAGATCTGAACTAGTGCCAGGCACATAATTCTTGCTCAATAAATGTATGTGGACCAAATACTGATTAATCTCTATCAACTTTATGTTCCATGAAGCTGACTGATGATATGCCTATAGCTTCTGAAATAACATTACATTATTTCATACTCACTGAACACCAAAGGCAAAGCCCCACTTTCTTATTTCAACATACAGTACAAACTGCTAACATCTTGAGACTTTTAATATTCTTGCTTCAAATGAGTTGAGGCCTCCTCCTCACATGGAGAGTTACTGATTGGTTATCAATTTAATCACTTATGAGATTGCTTATTTCTTGAGTGGAGGCCAGAAATAACACTGGAAGAGAAAACTCTTTCCAAAGTTCTCTCATGAATGTACCATCCAACTAAAGAAAGCTGAGAAAACATTACTTCAAACTGCTTTCAAGAAAGTGATGTCAAAGTTTGCACACCGATGCAGTGCTGCTTTTATTTCACATAAGCACACGTATCTGTTTTTAATAAAATGTTGAGAGAAATCGTGTTACTTCTGGAAAGAAATGAGGAACAATTGTCCTCTTACAACTTGCAAACTTTAGCCAATATGCTCTTGGACCAATGGGCCTGTCTCAACTGGTGTGCTTTCTAAAAAAGGCAGATTTCTAGGCCCCATCCTGAAACTTCTGATTCAGTAGGTAAAAGTAGGGTGCAGAGATCAGAAAGGTTTATAATCACACCAGGTGATTTATATAAAAGTTGTCTGCAGACATTATTTTGAGAAAAATAAAAAACAAAAAACGCCCTGATTGGTAGAAGATTCTATAAAATCTTGGTTCCCTTTGAGCTCAACTCTCATTAAATTGTAATTTAGGCATTTGGCTGCCAGACAAATACCTATAAATTTTGATTATAAGACAAGTAAAATGGCTGAGATCCTATTAGAACATCTTATCCAGTTCAAAAATGCTTATCGTCTCTATTCTTCAATAGACTGAGGCTTTTGTTTAGGTTGATGCTACAAATGTTGGCAGAAGTCAAGTGCAGGAAAAGAAATAAATCAATAGAAATATTCCATCTTCAGTTGGCAAACCACAAAATATTTTCTCCCATATTACCTAATTTGCTTCTCAGAGTAACTCTGTGAGGGAGTCAGGGCAGGTATGTGTTAATCTAATTTTGCATATGAGCAAACCCAGGACCAAGGAGGTTCTCACTTGCCCAATGCTAAGTAGAATTAACAAGCGAGAAGTCATCCCTCTTGGGACCGCTCGTGCCTATTTTAGTGTTTAATTACTCTTCATGGTCCCTTACATATATCAAAATATACTTTCTCATTGCTTTTCTTCCCCGACTCTTCTTTCTCTAGAGATGTTGCATGGAGAGTTCTTAGCACATTGCCCAGCTCATGGTAACCAGGAGGAAGAGGAGGGTTGGATGTTATTGTTGTACTTAAGATTAAAAGAGATAACGTGTGTGAAAAGTGCTTTTTGTAAGTTATGCAATAGTATACATACCCATGCATATATTATTATATGCATATATGACTATATGCATATATGCATGTATTAGTATTACTAGTATTATTATTAATACTACTACTATTGCTTGTCTTTTCCTAGGCTTTAAGCCTTCAAAAGGGAAACTCCTGAAGCTTACTCAGTGTATCTAAGGAAAAAAGAGCCACCAACAGCAAATTTGGTGATAAATCATAAAAGGAAAAATATGGAGGAAGGAATACATGCAAAAAGAAATAATACTTTTTTAGAGTAAGAAACAAATTAGAGTATGCTGAACTTTGAGGAAGTGCTCAAATGTAACTGAAATTGAATTGTGGGAGGAGGTATATGACTTCTCTCCAAAACGTCCCCAAATGGTACATAAATAAATAAGTATACATAAGCTTAGAATTTCTCCTTTATTTTCTCAGAAAAGTTCTCGTAGTTGAATTCGAATCTGCCCGAGATGTTGGCCGCTTCAGAGGAACCACACAGGTTGGCACCTGTGCTGTGAGGTGCCCTGACTGGACCGGGTCTGAGAGAGTCTTTTCTATCCTGGAAGCAAGGAGGTATTTCTTAGCAGGATGCTTTGCCTACTTCTCACAGCCTGATAAGGGAATGTAACACAGACTGCCTCACTGCCTTGTTATTTTCACTCTTAATATTTTCTGGTCTCTGCACCTCATTTCTTTGCCCATAATTCTGTATTGGCAGTTGTAATCAAATCCTACCTTGGAAATGTCAGACTTGGGAGAAAAAGAGAGCAGTTGTTCCAACAGCTGCTGCTGTGGGCTCTTTTGCTGTCATAGTGCGGGGAGCGCTTAGACGTGAAGTTGAATTACCAGAATCCTTTCCGTCAGACAAACACTGCCTAAGTCTGGCGTAAATAACTGGTGTGATGACTCGAGCCAGCTGTTCAGAATAGGAATGGAGTAAACATCAACGTACTACAAGTACCTGTCTCTGTGTACATCAGAATAACTTTGCATAAAGGTCCGAGGGGCTTGAAAGGTTTTTCTCATCTAGTTGAATCTGAAAAAGAGAAAACAAAAGAAAGCTTATCATAGCTGACAGATTCACAAATGTCACGCATCTCACAACAAATTCCAATTCACATCATTACACTGACGTACCACTGATTGTAGTCTGGATTGAACCTAACTTAAACCAGAATCTGGATCAGATAATACCTGGCATGCTCACTTAACTTACTGGGGCATCAGCGGCCACTGCTTCATCGATCCCAACTAAAATGCTCACTTAAGAAATTCATAAGTCTTAGCCCCCTCTAGAAGCTCATAAATCTCTTTTGAATCCCATTACACAACACAACACCCACCCAACACCAAATACTTAAAGGGTGCATTCAAATAGTATTTGGGAAACAAAATTCAACATGCTACTCTAGGAATTCCCACTCCTACTTCTTTAAGGGAAATTTTTTAATTGCTGAGAATGGGTATTTTTCCTCTTCTTGAGCCTTGTAAGGAGCTTGAAAGCAAAAGACACTTTTCCTGTGACATTTCCCTCCAGATAGAGAGATGGGGAAACACCTTTAAGATATTCAGAGGACACAAGAATGTAATCATCCCCAGCCCCACTAACTAATCTGGTCTTTTGAACCAGAAAGAAATCAAAATATTTCAAATTCTTTACAGAATCCTGGGATTTCAAGATGAAGCAGACTCTCTGGCCTCTCCACTCCATTCCTTTGTTCCCATATCTGAATATCTTCAGGCTGATAAGCGTCTGCCTATACTAAGAGCTCTATTTACTAAGCATCTACTGTATATCACACCCTGGACCAGGAGCTTCACAAACCTCATCGCATGTGGAATTTTCAATCCCTGGAGGCATTGTTTGCACACCTTGCAGGTAATGAAAAGAGGCTCAGAAAAATGTAGATACTTTGCCTAAGGTGATAAGAGATAGAAAATCTGAAGCCAGGTCTGTCTTCCTCCAAGACTGTGTGCTCTATTTCTGTCTGCACATCTGCACGTATGTGATTTGTTGTACAGAGATATCGAACTTCCTTTATCCAGATTCTCTGTTTACTAGTCATATGACTCTGTGCAGGTCACTTAACTTCCAAAAAGGTAGGTTTCTGACAAAACGGAAATGACAATTCTTGTTCCTTGTACTTCACGGGATTGTTGAAGTGAAATGAAATAACACATATACAGTAGCTTTGTAAGCACTAAAAAAGTTTTCAAATCACAGATTTGCACTACTCAGGGTTAGGTCTGACTATACAGCAGAAAAGTCATTGTGGTTTTTTAGGCTGAGCTGTATGGCATGCGGGATCTTAGTTCCCCGACCAGGGATCGAACCCGTGCCCCCTGCATTGGGAGCATGGGATCTTAACCACTGGACCGACGGGGAAGTCCCAGTTGTGGCTTACATGAGAAGACAATCGATTTCTCTCTTATGTGAAAGATGACCTGAGGGAGGCGGTCCAGGGAAGGCATGGCAAGATGCCCAATGTCTGGCACCCAGGGTCCTTCAGTCATGCTGATCTCTTCTTTAGTACATCACCCCATGGTACCATATGGCCCCACCCACACTGACTACATTCAGCAGATAAGAAGACCGAATGAAGGGTGCACTTCCTCTCACAAGAATCCTTTCCCAGAAGTTGAACACATTCCCCATTTCCCCATAATCTTAGGTTATCCACTAAAGCGTATAGAGACATACAAATTATGTTCAGATGACAGGATTTATTAATAAGGTTTTAGATGCAATGAGTCATTTTCCCTCTGAGAGCATAAATGATGCTTTCAGATTATTTCTAGGAGAAGATACACATCAGATATTATCCTTATTTCCAGGTGGCATATGCGAAATACAGAGCGACTACAGGGCTTGTTAAAAGTCACATGGTTAATGGATAAAAAAATCCCAGCAAGGTATTTGACAGTTGTACCTTCTACACAATTTTTTGAACAAAGCAGCTGGAGAGAAAGTATAAAATTCATCCATTCAGCCAAATGTTGGCAGGAGAACAATGCAAACATCCTGAAGAGTGACTCAAATGTAACTTTGAGGAAACATAACTAAAACCAGGGTTCTTTCCATCAAACTAGAATGCTATAACCACAATTCTAGTACTTGAAAAATTGGGAGGCAAGCAGAAATAAAAATTCTAGCTACATACTCCCTCACTTCCACATTTCATTTTTTTCTGTCTAACAGTGACAATTTTAAATATATGGAGCCTCTAATTATTGACTCTGGTACAAGTTCCTGCTTCTCCCCATAGATGACTGTCATGTTGACTAGTGACTAGCACCAAAGAATGTATCCTCACAACGTTGAGATATGTGTAGAGAGAACTTCGGGCTAGCACCACTTATTCAAGGCTATGACAAATTATTTTTAAAAATAAAGTACATACATTGTGTTGTAGGATAAAACATTGTGCGTGGAATTTAGGCTAAAACACAAGACTATGGCAGATGCCTAGGCTACCTCTCCCAGACAGCCAGGAGTCACTGTCACTCTCCTGTCACTGAGATGTCTCTAAGAAGGATTTGCACACTGCATGCTTCCTCCCATATCTCATTCAGGCCTCTGCTTAAGTGTCCCCTCCTAACACTGACTTCCCCAACGACCTTATCTAAAAAGCCCCATACACTCCTTCACCCCACTCTCTCTCCCTCACCTGTTCTAATTTTCCTCTTGGCATTTATTAGCACCTGACACTGGCCATGTCTGTACTTCTGTCTTTATAGTCTGTCCCCAAATAAACTGTGAACTCCACAAGTGTGGGACTTTGACTTGTGGACTGCTATATCCTAGCTTCTGCCATATTTACAGAATAAATAAAATAATGAAATATTGAGAATTTTAGGCACTCTGGTAGACAAGAGAAAATAATTGATTTGGGCAGGTGATCCCATGATATGTCCCTTAAATCATACCATAGGTGTCTCTGACTAAGCTTACAAAAGCCTTCAGAGAGACCTTAGTACATCTTATAGGACACTTTTCACTCTCATTAAAATGAAAAATGTAGATAAAATCAGTCATTTCTTTCAAGGCTTCTGACTGATTCCCATTAAGGTTGCTGCCCTTACAATAGTTCCTTAAGTGGCTGGTAATAACCTTCTTATAAACTCTCAGAGTAGAGAATGCCAAGCACATCCACATTCATTGATTCATTCATTCATTCAATTATGCAACAAATATTTTTGGAGTACTTACTATGAGCAAAGCAATATCCCTGAGGATATAGCAGGAGCCAAAGTTCCTGCCTTCATGGAGTTTATTTTCTAATGGGAAGAGAGATGGGTGATAGAGAAATCAGCAAGTATATTTGGGAGGGTAAGAAATGCTGTAGAAAAAAGTAGAGAGTAAGAGAGATCAGGAGCTGAGTAAAAAGGGATGGAGGATGGGGCTTCCCTGGTGGCGCAGTGGTTGAGAGTCCGCCTGCCGATGCAGGGGACACGGGTTCGTGCCCCGGTCCGGGAAAAGTTTCAGGCTTGTATCTTGGCAGGAGGAGAGGCTCCAGGCTGAAGAAGAACCAATGAGAAAGCCCTGAGTTAGACCTGTGCAGGTGTGTTCTGAGACCAGGAAGGGGGCAGTGTGGTGGCATCCCCTTAGCAGGCGTTGGGTCATTCGGGACAGTGTAGTCCTGGGGTCAGTGTGTGCGGAGAGCAATGAGTGAAGAATGGAAGGTCTACTTGATAAGGTTGGAAGGATACCAAGGGAGCTGGACCATCCCTCCTAGGCCACCACAGAATTGACTTTACTCAGTGAAGTGAGGACCGTGAAAAGATTCTAAGGAGAGTGGCATAATTTGACTTACTTTTCGAAAGATCTTTCTAGTAGCTGTGTTACTAGTAAGCCACAGTGGCACAGAGCATATGTAGAAAGACCAATTATATGGCTGCTGAGAGAAACGAAGAGAAAGAGCGAAGTCAAGGTGGATGCCAAGATTTGGGGCCTGAGTGACTGGCAAGACCGAGTTGCCACACAGTGAGTTGAGGAAATGGGAGGGATGTGGGGCTTGGGGACAGGGGGATTTTAGGCACCCAGTTATAAATAACAAAACTCATACGGCCTGTTTAAGCAGCAAAGGGATTGAGCAGCATTCAGAGCAGTTGCAGGAGAGCCCGAGTGCCAGGCCTGGCCGTGCCACACTTTGCTCCAGACAAGTTCCGTATCCCAGAAGACCCAAGTCCACGTTGACACCGGGTACCGGAAGCTCCGCCTCTGCTGCCAGAAGCCCCAGCTGTCACTCACCAGAAAAAACTATAAATAAATACGTTATTCCATACGCTTCTGCTTCTCACTTCCCTCTGCAGATAAGGACCACCTGATGGGCAGAGCCGGGTCCCAGACCGCCGAGGAGCCTGGCTGCAGGCGCTGGTTCTAGCTGGAGAATCTGAGGGCATCAGCTCTACCCCCGCCCCTGAAAAGCGAGTCACCAGGGCTTGACCGCCAGCAAACCCCAAGATATTCTTGCCATCATTTCTTTGCTCATTACTAAATGGTCCGTGAACATATTCTCAAAAGGGACATGATTTTTTTTTTTTCTCGACTTCCAGTTCCAGACCAGGTTTCTTGTGGAATGTGCGGCCAGCCTTGTCCCAGACCGGATAAAGGCCTGAAGCAGGGTGGTGAAAACTACATCACTGTTTGAGAAATAGTTCCATGACAGAAATAAAACAAAAAAAATACAAGATGTTTGACACTTGGGAATAAAACATTTCCAGAGAAGAATTAATAATAGTCTTCAGGCATAGGAGGGAATATACACCATGTAAATGATAAATGGATAATTAAAATTGCTTACATCAATGTTTAAAAATTGGAAATTTGGGAGACCCTGGTCTGGCGCTCCTTAAGAGTAGTCATTATCACCAGATAATTATTAACTATTCATTTTATTTATCGAGAGGTTACTAATGCTAAATACTACTGTGCAAAATGCTTACTTACAACATCTCATTTGACTTTCATAATAGTCCCATTTAGGCAAGACTAGGTGCAGAGAACTTAAGTACCTTGTCTAACTGGTAAGTGATGGAATTCCAATGCCTTAAGCTCATTGCTATGAAACTGTATACTGCCATTTAATCTCTAAGAAGACAAGATGTCAAGTAAGGACCCTGGAGATCCACAGTATAACAATCTGCCCCAAATAATCTCATTAAATGTTTATCTTAACTTTGTTTTTCAAGTATCTTTAAAATGATCTGCTAGTTCTTCACTGCTAAGAATTTAGCCTTCTTTGTTTACAAAAATATGTATCTATATGCAAAGGCATTTATTCCAGTTTTTTTTTTCCATAAGAGGGAAAAAAACTAGAAATCTAATGTTGTCAGTTAGAAACCTTATCAGTAAGTTTCGTCATATCTACATAATAGAATTTGTAAGTAAATTACTTAAAAGATCTTTAAGATACACTTTAAAGTTTAAAATATCTAGATGGAAAATAGTGGCTATACTATGATTCTATTTGAAAAAATATATACACAGATTTATATGCTTGTAGATACATAAAACACTTCTAGGAGGATGTCCAAACCTGGGAGGAGGGGAAGGGAAACTGTAACGGGCGAGGGAGACTTTTGCCATTCATTTTATATGTTTATCGTTTCAATTTTCTACTTTTACAGTTACTGAAAGTGAGCGTCTTCAATAAATTCTGTGTTTGAAATATTGTTGAGCCTTTTGAAGAAGCTATTTTATGTCTTCCTACACTTCATTTTTAAATTATAAAGCTGTAGAGAACTTTGTATTGTTTTGCTCTTCATACCAAATGCTTTTATTTGTCTTGATTCCTTTTTCAATATTTATGGCTAAAGCAAATTACACAGTGCTAATATGCAGACATTTGCTATAAATGATCATAGCTTCCCTCTAAATAAAAAGAACGCAGAATTGAACACCTAGAGATGGTTAAAATGGTAAATTTTATGCTACATATATTTCACCACAATTTAAAAAAAAACCCAGAACTTCATAATATCAAGTATTGAATGGAAATGGAATCATCTTAGCTAACATTTCTTTGGTGCCTGCCCGGTGCCAGGCTCTGTGAAAAGCGTGCTGCACGTTTATCTCCCTGCATCTTCAGACTTCTACAACCTTGCTGCTTTTCCGGCCCATTTTACAGAGAACACTGAACGAAATGATTTGCCCCAGGGCCTGCAGCTGGCAAGCCATGATTGTAGAGGGAGCCCAGAAATTCTAATTCCAGACACAGGAAGCCCTCTGTTGATCCATTACTCTTCACAGCCTCCCTAATTCAAATGAGTTTGACTCTTGGAAATATAACTGTGACATTCCCAAAGAAATGTGACTCACTTCTTGTACATATATAGTGCAATGTGAAGCTTAAAAACATAAAAAAAAAAATTATTTAACACTAGTATCTGGAAATTTTAGGGCTATATTTTCTGATTTATATAAAATGAATTTTGACATCAGTACTTGGTGTTCATGGCCTAGTTATTAATTTATAGGTGAAGTTTTCCATATACAATAAGTAACTGGAATACACTGGCTAGTTAAACTTTCTGGCTACATCAGTGATGAACAGAAAATGTCTTTTGTTTTCATCTTTATTACTGAAAATATTTCTGAAATATGTTAGTATACCTTCTCTTCTTAGTAGACTCATAATGGAATCTTCTTTTCATGGAAGAATTTCTCGTGCAGTTATTACACATATCAGTGATCATTGTCTAAAAATATGTTCAGCTGAATTTATGTTGAGACTGTGCTCCATCCTGAAAATATCCTTTTTTTATACTGAATCATCAATAGGGGTTTGTTTTAGGTCATTGCCTCATGTTTTCTAAAACTAGAATTTTCAAAGTGATTCTGGCTAAGTGGATTTCATTTAATAAGGTTTGGCTACACACTAATGTTTCAGATAGTTCCACAAACACATAATTCTTGAATTACTGGATTTGGAGAATGCTCTACAGCGAAAGACACTAAATGCAGGACAAATACTGAATGTATTGTTTGTTTAAAAAAAAAAAAGAGGACGCTGTGCTTTTACCAAATACACATTCCTGCCACACCCTAATCCCCTCTCTCATCTCTCACCCAGATACTCCTTTGGAAAAGACAGGCAGGTGTGATTCTGGTCTCTCTTCCCCCTCATGCAGCCCCTTACATTTTTTCTTTAAGTACACTCTCTAGAGTGTGTGTGCGTGTGTGTGTGTGTGTGTCACAAGATCTTTTTTAATATTTGCGGACCGGGGCACGAACCCGTGTCCCCTGCATCGGCAGGCGGACTCTCAACCACTGCGCCACCAGGGAAGCCCCGTCACAAGAGTCAGCTAATCACATTTCTAACCTAGCATAGACATGCCTTCAGCAGCATTCCTGACAGACTACAATCCAGTCTGAATGTTAATTCTTTTAGTTGTTGAGGCCTCTGCATCATTGGACATTCCTTCCTTTGTCAGACAATTCTAATTGCTATAATCCTGCTGCCACCGAAACAGTCAACTACCCATACTAGTTCTGACACCTAGAGAAACTCAGATTACGAACATACTCTTCCACAAACAGACTTCCCAAGTGTTCTTTGCCCAAGACCTTTCCTTATCCAGTTAGGGATTTATTGAAAATGATAAAGCCAGAGTCTGTACAGGCTCCTTATAACCTCTGGACAAAATGTTTATTGGAATGTATTGACTTGTCTTTCAGGATAAAGCATCCCGGACTGAATTTATTTTTAACATGGATGGAAGTAATTCATTTGCATTATGTATTTGAACAGTACAGGTATTTATATCTAATTGTTCTCAGGTACCGACATTCAATGAAGCTATGCTAGAAGCCACACAAAGTGTGTTTTAAACAGACAATATTCCATTCCTCCTTGCAGACTGTCTAGCAAAGTCCTCAGCTCCCAGGATGAATAAATGATGACGGAACAACAAGCAAAAATAATAACAATGAGCTACACACACAGTCATTAACACACTAAAAGGCAGCAGGGTAACAAGAGCCCAAGATAACAAACAGGTAAAAAATTGCATAATTAGGTCTTAAGAATGTGTTTAGTTGTGAAATGTGGATGATTCACCTTGTGATTCTGGGTGTGGGTTAGGAAATGTTCACCTCTCTTAAACTATCTGGTAGAAGCCAACCTGACTTCATGTTTTGCCAATCTACTGGGTGTTTGCTCTACTGGGTATCATTAGCCAACCAGTTTGACTAGAGTTCTTTGTTTTTTGCACTGACACGATTTATTTACTGAGTTTCCTGAACAAATGGGTTGTAATTTAGGCTATTGTAATGGAGAAGCCTGAAAGTGGGTTTTGGAGAGGATAGAGCTCTCTTCCAAGGAAGGACTATTCCACAGTTACAGTAACTGATGAGAAATGATACTCTTGATGTCCACATGTCAGTGAAGCCACTGGAGGGTGGGGAAGCAACCGTGCAAATTAATGTGAATGGTGGAACATAACTCATTGAACTAGCTTCCCCTGAAAAAATTCTCAGCCAAACACTTCCTAACCTCTCTCTTCCTTAGGGTACCCCTAATAGACTGGAAGGGGAGTAGTTTACATGGAGAATTTGGGGCTTGTAATGTAGACATTCTAAATATTTTATTTGTGGGCAATTAAATGAAGTGAGAAAACAGGCTGCCCCAGGCTTCCCTGGTGGCACAGTGGTTGAGAGTCTACCTGCCGATGCAGGGGACACGGGTTCGTGTCCCGGTCCGGGAAGATCCTACATGCCGCGGAGCGGCTGGGCCCGTGAGCCATGGCCGCTGAGCCTGCGCCTCCGGAGCCTGTGCTACGCAACGGGAGAGGCCACGACACTGAGAGGCCCGCGTACTGCAAAAACAAAACAAAACAAAACAAAAAACAGGCTGCCTGTGGGAAAAGCATCAGCCTTTGAATAATCAAACTTGAAATCAAACTCCAGTTCTGCCATCATTAGCCTCATGACCTCAGATTCTCTCTGAGTCTCAGTCTTCAACTGTAAAGAAATGCTGTGAAATTTATATGACTTATGTAAAACACCCAGGATTGTGTTTGGTGCAGTGGTTCTCAAAGTGTGGTCCCCAGACCAACATCAGTATCACCTGGGAACTTGTTAGAAATGCAGATTCCAAGCCCCACCCTAGACCTAATGAATCAGAAAGAAACAGAAAGGAGAGAGCAGCAACAAGTTTTTAACAAGCCCTCCAGGTAATTCTGATTAGCACAATAAATTTTGAGAACCATTATCCCGGCATATGAATGTCTCTCCAAAATTAGCAACTGTTATATACTTCATATTAGTCAAGTACTTTACAGCTTACAGAGCTGCTTTTCTGCCCGAAACACCATCTACTTTGCTCAGGTTTGCATTTCTTTTGATCCAATAATTCCACTTTGCAGAATTTCCTCAGGAAATAATCAGAGATGTTCAAAAAGATTTTGTGTAGTAGGTTATTCATCGAGGAACTGATCATGTAAGTAAAAATTTGGAAACTAGACTTAAGTAAACAATATGATATGGGTTTAATAAATTATGGCACATCTGTGCGATGGAACACAGTGTAGCAATTAAAAATCATGTCATATATTGTATTTGTCAGAGCAAGCGTTGAGAATCATCTACACCAGAATCACCTGGGAGGCTTTTCAAAATGCAGATCTCTAGTCTTTATCTCAGATTTATGAGTTAGAATCTGTGAGCAAGAGACCTTATAATTTTTCCTTTCCACGTGCACACAGAAATTTGAACATCTTGTTTCAGATTAATAATTAATAACATGGCAAGTATTCGTGGTATATTATTATGTGGGTAAAAACATATTACGAAGCAAATATTTACAGTAACTCAATAACATAGGCACCATGTATGTATAAAGATGACCAAAAGTACAAGTGCTAAAAAGCTAAGTAATTATCTCTGGATGGTAAGATGGCAATTCTGGTGCTGGTTATTTTCTTCTTGTTCTAAATTTTCTACATTTTCAGTAATGTGTATAATTTCAATGAGAAAAGGGATGTTATTTCAAAAACCACATATTAGTGTGTGTGAATGATCTATGTAGTGAGGACTTCATATTTATACCTGAGGATCGAAAACTCTGATGTAGATACATATGAACAAGAAATAGAGAAAAAAGTAATAAAATCAAGACATGGAGGAACAAAGCAAACACACTTGTGTCTCAAAAGGGAAGGAATTTAAGTCTGATTGAGGAGTGGGAGCAAAGATAAATTCAGAATTAGGTTGGAAACCATCCCCTGCCCTTCTCCCGTCCCCCAGCTGTGCCCAGCGGGTAAGCTGCAGTCTGCCATCCACTAGGCAATGCAGGTGGCTGGGAATACTGCTGACTCTGTGTGGCCTTGATGATGACTAAGGACAGAAAGAAAGGAAACCAAAGGATGCTAACCTGGCACAGAAGTTGCAGAGCCTTCATGGAATTTATTTTTTTTTATAATAGGAGGGTAGCCCATCTTTCAGGGCTGATGTAGGTGATATACTTTCTGAAGTCAGAGCAATGGCGTAAATTACAGCTGAATGTCTTTGCCAGACCCCTGATGTCCCCTATGGTGGGCACTGGCAGATAAGTGATAGGAGTGCCTGCAGAAGACAGTCTCATGGAAAATGCTGCTCTACCCCCAACTGATCAGAGCCACTGGCAGTTAAAGAACTGCTTTCAGCAAGTGTGTATTAACTGTCTATCCCAGGCCCACCACCAAGCTGGGCACCAGAGAAAATATCAAGGAGGTAAAGAGTGAGGACTACCAGTGCAGCCCCAGGCTCAGAAGGGGCCACACGCTTGGAACTGAATGCTCTGTGGTCACCTCTTGAAAGTCTTTTTTTTTTTTTTTTTAATAAATTAATTAATTAATTTTATTGGCTGCCTTGGGTCTTCGTTGCTACGCACGGGCTTTTCTCTAGTTGCGGCAAGCGGGGGCTACTCTGCGTTGCGGTGCGCAGGCTTCTCATTGGGTGGCTTCTCTTGTTGCAGAGCACAGGCCCTAGGCACGTGGGCTTCAGTAGCTGTGGCACGTGGTCTCAGGAGTTGTGGCTCGCGGGTCCTAGAGCACAGACTCAGTAGTTGTGGTGCACGGGCTTAGTCGCTCCGTGGCATGTGGGATCTTCCCCTACCAGGGCTCGAACTCACGTCCCCTGCATTGGCAGGCGGCCCCCCAGCCACTGTGCCAACAGGGAAGCCCACCTCTTGAAATTCTTAAAAATTTGATCTTTGAATTAATGTTTTCCAAAGTGAAGTCCAGAGGGACAATGGAGCATAGGGGGTGGGGACGAACTTGTTCATCTCCCCCTATTGCCTGCTCACCCTCACAGGTTATCGGCCTCCTCCTCCAACCCCATTCAGGGACCACAGCCAATGAGGCAGACCGGTGCCTGGATGAAGGTGCAGGAAGGTCCGAAGTCGGCTGTGCATGCCCCATGCACCATGCTGCAGGGCAGGGCTCAGGACACCTGGGAGGGTCTGCACTCATCTTGTAAGTATCCCCATGCTCCAGGGGGTACAATGTTACACAGCAAAGAGAAAACACTGTGACAGGTCAAGAAAGAGACAGGAAAAGGAAGGAAAGCTGTTTTTCAGGCTTTTTGAACAAGAAACCCTGTGGGGTTTTTGTCCTGGACCTTGGAAATTAGGGAGTTGGTCCTGATGAGAACTTATAGGGGTGGGAGGAACCAAGGGACACATACTAATAAATAAAAGGGGAGGACTCACTGGAAGAGGATCCTCCCTGGATGAGTATTTCTCGCCTGTCTGAGAAAGCTAATCTATCCAGGAAGGGTGTTTCCCTTGTAAGCGTCACACTGTAGAGCAAATCACGGTTAAATAAGAAGAGTATTTTCTCTGAAGGGAGTCTCTAGTGATTATAGGCTAGAATCGGCCTTGCTTAATTACATGCCGTACAAACAATCATTCTAAATACTCTTTCTCTCAACCTCTCTCTCTCTCTCTAAAAACATATATCCAGGACTAATTAGAGAAAGCATTGGGAGTCTAACAGACAAGTTCTTAGGCTTTTGCTAAACAAGGTCAGGAGGACAAAAACACAATCATAAAAATGAATTGAGTTCATTCTTCCTAGAAATGATCTTTCCAGCACTTTCTATTGTCCTCCTTTCCAGAAGTTCATTTTTAAAAAGTAAAAATTGTGCTTTTTTGAAAGCATGCGATCAGTTTTTTTGCTAGCATTCTGGAAAGTTAAGGTCACACCTGCACAAACAAATTGCAATGCAAATGCTTATTAGTGCAAAATATGTGCATTTTTATAAAAATCAATTACATTTCACAACAATTTCTAAGTTACCCCATAGAGTTCAAAACCACTTTAGCTGCTCAATAAAGTGAGAGAACTCCATTAAACTCTTAAGTCCTGTTGAGTGTCCCTATGAAAGAGAACAAGAACTTAGTCATTACATGCAGAAGAAGGAGTGTGCTTGTTTAAGGAGGTCTTTTTAAGACCTAGACCTTGGCCTAGTTTACTTCAAGTCACATGGACTTCCTCGCTTACTCTAACAAAAGAATGAGCCAGGATCTTCTTACTTATTTGCATGCTTGTGTGTCCTGTGTTATGGAGAAAAGGGTGTAGGTAAGAAGTGGTTGACGACTAAGCTCAGCTTCCTAACAGAGGTAAGATGCATGTATCTATGTGGCTGGGTAAGTCCAGAAGATTGGGAGGGATGGGATCTCCAAGCACTTCCACCCTTAGACCCAGGCAGACAAGGCCCATGCTTTCGTTTAAGAGGAAAGCAGGCCGTGAAGCCAAGGGGACATGCCCACCTGGAGCCAATATACTTTTTTCTAGTCCATGCTTTGGATACCTTGAACCCAAAACTTTCTTTCTAAATGTCCCAGCCTGCTTCTAGAACCTGCGTGGGCCTATTCTTCTTGTGCAGTATCTGGGAGCTACATCTCAAAGTCATCTATGCGGTAATGTGACTTGCAGGTTAAAAGACATTTGATGCCAAAAGTATACCTTTTATTATTTTTTATGGAGATATAATTCACATGCCATAAAATTCACCATTTTAAAGTGTAAAATTCAGTAGTTTTTAGTACACGCACAAAGTCATATAACCAGCAGATCAAATTAACTGGTGCTTCTCCCAGCTTGAAGGACTATGAAGGACTTCTCTAAAACAAAATGTGTACTTAAGAATCCTTCCTTCTAAAATGTACCAAAACCTAGTAACATCTAAAAGCTCCAAAGCAGAAACATGGTAATGTGCTCTGCTCTGGCTCTTTATGACTCTCCTCTTGGAACCATGGGGCCATGAAGACCACAATCTTGGAAGACGAGCATAGCAAGGTAGCAAGTGTGGGTGAACGCTTTTTTCCCAAAAGGATCCTTCACCCCTTCTGAATAAGGATCAAGAATGGGGAAATAGGGTTTCCCTGCTGGCGCAGTGGTTAAGAGTCCGCCTGCCGATGCAGGGGACATGGGTTCGTGACCCGGTCCGGGAAGATCACACATGCCACGGAGTGGCTGGGCCCGTGAGCCATGGCCGCTGGGCCTGTGCGTCCAGAGCCTGTGCTCCGCAACGGGAGGGGCCACAGCAGTGAGAGGCCCGCGTACCACAAAAAAAAAAAAAAAAAAAAAAAAAAAAAATGGGGAAATATACAAATCATAATATTGGTTAATAAGATATGCATCATATTTTTTATCCTTGTAGACAGCTGGCTTGACTATACCCCAACTAGTTGAAAATGAAAAATTTAGTCACGTGGGCTATTTAACATCAGGTCATTTAAAAATGATAACCCAGTGTTATTTTTGGTAGTTTTCCCCCCTCAAATTTATTTTGTTTGTAGACATAGCCACAATTTGAAGCACAGAATGTGTGCTCAGAAATGTGCTACACTGATGAAAAAAGAGGCAGGCTGTATTTTTGACTTTTCAAGTAGACAGTTACAATTTGCATTTCTTACTTTCCATGTGTGTCATCATGGCTTTTTCCCTATAGGTTTTTCAATGCTTTCTCCCTGTTCCTTTCTTGTTTTCTTCATTTCTGACCCCATAATTCCTGAATCATCATTCCGCCACTTGCAATTGTTTTCAAACTAATGTGTTTCACTCATACATTCCAGGGATATATCCATCAGGAGAAAATTGCAAGTGCCAGTAAAAATTGTCTCTCTAATTTGTTGATGCATGTCTGAAAAAATACAGAAAGTGTGAGATGAGTACAAAAATAACTTGAAGCAGAAGGCTGAGGAGTGGGAAGGAGAGGAAATGTACATAATAACTAGTTTGTTGATTTTTTTTCCCCTCATAAACTAACCCACATGTCACTGCCTGCTATGAGTTTGTCTAGTGCCTGCATTTTTAGCATCCACCAGTGAAGTTCCAGGCCACTGACTCTCGGGTTCATACTTGTCAGTGGTAATTCATGCATCCAGCCTGTTCCTTTCCTGGCAACTCTTCTAAGAGATGGAATGCTGTAGCCTCATTCTAATCATAAGGTTCCTTGGGAAAATCTCTTGGATGCTGCACAAACCACTCAACTCTAATCTTTCACTAGGGATAACTGAAATTTACAGGTCTACCATTAACGATTTGTATTTGTGGTCCTTGTGATTTGTATTAACAGTAAGCTTCCAGAGTGTCAGAAAGAGTTCACTGCATACACAAAGCACCAAAAACATTGAGGATTTCTGCTGCCTGAAGAGCACTGCGCGTGTTACCCTGCGTAGCGGAGAAAAATAGTTGCACAGCCCGTATTTCCCTCAGTTCAGCTTAGAAAGCATTACTAGGTACAGCCCCGTCCTAGGCACAGAGGGGCTTGCAAGAATCGCTCGCTCTCGAAAAGCACAGGAAAGCAACTAAGAAAAAAATAAGCCTGTGATAGAACAATAGAATCACAAGTATGTGCTGTGGTGGTATAAAATGTGTATACAAATGCTTAGAACACAAGGAATTCATTCGGTGGAAATAATCTGAGCAGACTTCATTTCAGAGTTAATTATTCAGCCGACCATTGTAGGAATGATAAGATTTTGAGTTTGGCAAAGTAGAGAGAGAACGCCTTCTGAGCTGTGGAGGAAGAGTGATTGTAAAAGAATAGAAAGCCAAAAGTCCTAGCAGTGTAGGTTGAAATTTAAACCTCATCTATTCCACAAGTCCCTTCTAGTTAAAGGTGGCCGTGTGACCTAGTTCTGGCCAGAAAGTTAACCGAAATCTGCTAGGTACCTGAGTGAGAAGCACTTGCTTATCTCGATGCAAAGAGGCAGACACAGCCAGCTCCAGCCTTCTCCCCTCTCGTTCCTGCCTGTAAAGATACAATAGGTGTGATGTGTGACGCCGCAGTCCTTCTCCAACGTGAAGGAAAGGCCGGAGAGTCACGAGAGGCTGGACTCCACACCGCTGGCTACTCTATATCGTGGAAAAAATAACCCCTCTTGGATATAAGTCACATTTTCTATTATTTGTAGCCTAGCATATTCCTAATAGATATTCTTAGGTGGTTTTTTGGTCAGGAAGACATTGCCCAGATTTTAGTTGTATTGGGTAAAACTAATTTTAAAATAAAAATGCACATGATCGTAGGTTTGTTTCATGAGAAGGTGATGGTTTTAGAGCTTGCAAGTTTATTCACTTGAAGAATAACACTTAAATAATTCTCTCTATATATAACGATTTCATAATTGTAGCTAAAAGCAGATTTCCTGAGCTTTTAATCCATTAAGCCTCACTAACTCAGATGAGCACATCTAAACCCCTCTGTGTGGCCATGAATTTAATGTCAGCTGGGATTTCAAGGGACAGGTCCTTTTACAGTGTCATTTATTTTCCTTTAGTTTCTCTTCCAAGTCCACAAAGTCATATGTATGCTGGCATTTTTTTTTTTTTCATATTTAGAAGATTGTTGTATCCACTCCAAAATCTAATCTTTTTACAGGGCCTTCTCATATTTCATGAAATAAAAGAGGTTTAAGAATGCATAGTCTAGGGCTTCCCTGGTGGCGCAGTGGTTGAGAGTCCGCCTGCTGACGCAGGGGACACGGGTTCGTGTCCCGGTCTGGGAAGATCACACATGTCGCGGAGCAGCTGGGCCCATGGGCCATGGCCACTGAGCCTGCGCATCCGGAACCTGTGCTCTGCAACAGGAGAGGCCACAACAGTGAAAGGCCCACGTACGGCAAAAAAAAAAAAAAAAAAAAACTGCATGTCCGGAGCCTGTGCTCCGCAACGGGAGAGGCCACAACAGCGAAAGGCCCCCGTACGAAAAAAAAAAAAAAAAAAAAAAGAATGCATAGTCTCTAAACCCTTCAAGAGTTACTTTTCCACCAATTTTAGTAACTGTCAGCAGTGATTGGGCAGGAATAAAGGACAGCGTTGTCTTGAAAACATCAACTTTCCATGGACTATAAAAACTGGAAGGAACCATAAGGACGAATGGATCCCATCACTGGTTGATCTTCAAAATCATCTTTTTTTTTTTTTTGCTAAATGTAGTTTAAGCAGAATTTCTCTGAATTTTCTTTGGCTTTTGGCTTTTTGCAGTGAACTACAGGGATTGATAACAGAAGAAAAGCAATCGAACTTACAGCAGGTGTTTCTGATTCTATGCAGCACTTATCAAATACATGTAATGGGAAAGAATTCCATTTCATTTTTTTCCCCTGAGAATGATAGCATTTAGGAGGGAGATGGGGCAAATGCTTTTTTTTTTTTTTACAAATTTAGTTATTTATGGCTGCGTTGGGTCTTCGTTGCTGCACGCAGGCTTTCTCTAGTTGTGGCGAGCAGGGGCTACTCTTAATATAATAAATCTCTTTTAATAGAGAGCCTTCATTAAAAAAAAATAGCATAAATTACCTGGTGGCCAGGGGCCAGTGAGGTGCAGTCACCCCTGCACTGGTCCAGGGAACTGTCGCCTTCTCTAGTGAGACTCCTAGCAGAAGTGGTTTATATTAGGAAAAAGAAAAAAACATTACAATCAGGTCATATGAAAATAAAACCTATGCTGCAAGAACCTAGCTGAATGTCTTGAACACAGGAGGCACCCAGTCAGTACTGAAGCTTTGGATTAAAAATTCAAGTTTTGGGCTTCCCTGGTGGTACAGTGGTTGAGAGTCCCCCTGCCGATGAAAGGAACACGGGTTTGTGCCCCCGTCCTGGAAGATCCCACATGCCGTGGAGCAGCTGGGCCTGTGAGCCGTGGCTGCTGAGCCTGCATGTCCGGAGCCTGTGCTCCACAACAGGAGAGGCCACAACAGTGAGAGGCCTGTGTACCACAAAAAAAAAATAAAATAAAATTCAAGTTTTGCCATTTGCAGTAACATGGATGGACCTAGAGATTATCATACTAAGTGAAGTAAGTCAGAAAGAGAAAGATAAATACCATATGACATCACTTATATGTAGAATCTAAAATATGACATAAATCAACTTACCTACAAAACAGAAGCAGACATAGAGAACAGACTTTTAGCTGCCAAGGGGGAAGAGGGTGAAGGACAGATGGATTGGGACTTTGGGATTAGCTGATGCAAACTATTATATATAGAATTTCCTGGATAAACAACAAGGTCCTACTGTATAGCACAGGGAACTATATTCAATATCCTGTGATAAACCATAATGGAAAAGAATACAAAAAAGAAAGTATATGTATGTATAACTGAATCAATTTGCTGTACAGCAGAAATTAACATAATGTTGTAAATCAACTATACTTCAAAAAATAAGTTAAAAATATTAATCCAGGGCTTCCCTGGTGGCGCAGTGGTTGAGAGTCCACCAGCCGATGCAGGGGACACAGGTTCGTGCCCCGGTCCGGGAAGATCCCACATGCCACAGAGCGGCTGGGCCCGTAAGCCATGGCCGCTGAGCCTGCGCGTCCGGAGCCTGTGCTCCGCAATGGGAGAGGCCACAATAGTGAGAGGCCCGCGTATCGCAAAAAAAAAATATTAATCCAGTTTTTGGTCCTATTTTGACTAAATGAAAGCATCCATCTATATACTTGCCCACTTTTGGGTTAATCAGTTCATTTTTGTTTGCTTGTTTGTTTTCAGTCTCTAAATGTTTTAGCTCTTTTATAAGCTGATACTTTCCCCATGATCTACTGCTTTTCTTGGAATTAGCTTTCCTAAGGCATTTTCATTGTTAACACGTAGTCAATACATTTTACCAGTTACATTGGAGGTTGACTTGCCTAAAAAAACAATAGAGTTATTTTGGGAGTTCCCCGGTGGCCTAGTGGTTAAGATTCTGGGCTTTCACTGCCATGGCCCGGGTTCAACCCCTGAATCCCTAGGTGGGGAACTGAGATCCCACAAGCTGCGTGGCATGGACAAAACAAAGCAAAATAAAAAAATCAATAGTGTTATTTCTTCTCCTGCCCTTAGCCCGGTACCAGCTCCTGGCAGCCTGGCAGGAACCACAGCTGCTGTCCTGGCCTGTGGCCTCAGCTCCTCCGGGTCAGAGAAGAGCTGGAGGAGGGAAAGGTTGGAGCTGTCTCCCACTAGGTCATGAGAGCTGGTTGTGTGCATCTTTATCCAACTCCATTTTCAGTAACGTCAGGTGGGCACTGTCAGTGAAAATAATCAATAAACGATCAATAATAAGAATAGAAAAGAGTTTTATCTGAGCCAAACTGAGGACTAGCCCAGAAGCCAGATCACTCTGAGAAACTGCTCCAGAGAAACAGGGTTTTCAGCACAGTTTTATATCTTGTCAGAACAAAGAACATTAAACAAGTCAGGGACACATTTCTTCAAGGTAAAACACACACACACAGATCAGCTTGTACACAGCAAGTCAGCATGGCCTTGGCACCTGGGAAGGGAGTCTTATCATCAAAGGAGTACCAGCATTGGCATCCCAGGAAGAGAGGCATTTAATCTTTATTTTTAACATGGACATTCTTTACTTCTGGTCAATGTGCCCTTTTCTCTGATAATTAAAGCAGATGTACAATGTATGTTTGATAGGCCACAAACATGCCATTTTAGTTAGCATAAAATTCAAGTTAACTCAGGTATAAACCAGAATGACTCCACTACATCTCAATATGTGAAAATGTCGCTCATCAGTATCTTCCAAGTGGCCATGCTAGGATTCTACGCCACGGAAATTAGTAAATGTTGCAAATCAAGGCTTCCCTCTCTCCCCTCTGTAACCAGAGAGCCAGTAGTTAAACATTAGGTTTAGAAATAGAGGACCATTATGAAGTGGCCTTATCTATACAAAACATTTAAGCAAAACCTAATATGAATGAGTCCAAATTTCTTTATTTAGGAATATCTAGAGGTTAAATTACAGATTCTTTGAAGGTTTGTCTTCAACTTACCTAATAAGAGGTTTGTTTTAATGTCCACAGCGTGCCAGTTTAATTCAAGAGTCTATTTTGGGACTTCCCTGGTTGTCCAGTGGTTAAGACTCCATGCTGCCACTGCAGGGGTTGTAGGTTCCATCCCTGGTCAGGGAACTAAGATCCCGAATGCCACGCAGCCAAAAAATAAATAAAAATAAAAGTTTAGAAAAAGAGTCTATTTCAATAAATATTTATTGAGCACCTACTATATGCAAGGTCCTGAGCAAGGCACTGCAGATACAGCAACAAGTATTAACAGGCAATATAAAATAACCTTCTACTTTTTTGAACATCAGCACTATGCTAAGAAATATTTTGAGCTATGATCTAATATTTAATCCAAGATGGAATAATCCAGCTGGTTTATAATGTAATCCAGTTGACTCTAATAAGGTAAATATTGTCCCCATTATGCATTCCTGACAATAACAAATTCTTAAATATTTTGATCACTAGAGAGATAACTGAGAGAGTATAACTTCAACAGACATCCATCCTCAAAGTGAAACACAATCTTGAGGTCCTGAACAAAAGGGCAGAAGGTTTTTGTCAGCCTCATACATTTGTAGGGTTCAATTTGTACTTTATAGGTTTGCTTTGAAGATCAAAAAAGATGAAATGTACCGAGAATGTGTGAGGTCAAAGCACCACAGAGATGTAAAGTGAAACAATTATTACTATGTATAGGTCTTTACACACAGAAATTTCCAGGGTCACCTTTTAAGAAGCTCATAGTGTGAAAATATGGTATTCTCTCCTTCTAGAAAACATTAAAAATTGGTCAGTATCTGGGTTTTTATTTCCCCGCAGTTAATCTGAGTGAACTGTAACTTCCTTCCATGGTAAGGCTATATTTTACCCTTTATTTTTTTTTTTTTTTTACCTTTATTCTTGAAATCCCTTTGCTTTGCTTTCCTTCTTCCTCTCCCTTTCCTTCTTTCTTTCTTTTTTTTTTGAAAACATACACCTCCCATTCCTTTAGTAGTATTATTATTACCATCATCATCTTGACTTTTATAGCTGAAAGAGACTGTGCCATCTTTCACGTTACAAAGGAAGAGATGAGAGCCAAAAAAGGAAATGTCAGTCAGGGATAGTGGCAAAAATAAGCATAAAGCCCAGGTTTCCAAATCCTAATCAAGTATTTTCTTTGGTGCATTTGGCCCAATAGGAAAGAAATAAATCCAAGTTTTGAGGATTCCAAAGCTTTGAGCTCAAGGAAAGGAAAGTTCTATTAAACCAGAGTTAAGTAGGATAAAAATAATGTGAATTATTCATTGACTTGGAATGATGCATTAGTGAGAGATACATGTCACAATAGGTGACTTCTGTATCTACCTTGAAATACCTAACTTTTTTTTGTTGAATTATATAGTTAAATGCATGTATCATTTATTCACTCAGCTATAGAAAAACCAAAGCCAAATATACCTTTATGTACATTTTTCCTGAATTGCTTTCAACACAATTGGAGCCATAATTATGTTGAAATGTTGGGACCAGTCTGTAAGTTTTTCCCCAGTTAAACCTGGAGAGATCTTTTGTATGTATCTATTGGTTTTCATTTCAGATATTGTGGTTTTCAGTTCTAAAATTTCCTTTTGGTTCTCTTCTACAGTCCTTTGCCAAAATTTTTAGTCCTGTCTTTTAATTCCTTAAACATATAAAGTATAACATTTAAAAATAAATGTCTGATAGGTTCATTGTCCAGATCAATCTAGGTCTATTTCTATGAACTGTTGTTTATTTTGGTTTTGGGTCATATGGTCTCCTTTTAGGCTTGGTTATTTTAGAATGGGTGCTGGACATTATATATGAAGAAATTTAGAAGTAATTTCAAGCTCTTAATGATATTACCTTTCTCTAAGGATCATTTACTCTTGCATCTAGCAAGTAGCTAGGCTTGAGGTATTTGCTAACTGAAAATAATATAAATCCAATATGGATGATGATGATTCAAAGATGAGGTTCAGTCTCTATGAGGGCTTATCTGTTATTGAAATTGGCAATCATTTCAAGGAGCAAAGTGGCCCCCAAATACCAGGCTATATTCTCTAGCTTCTTTCCTCTTCCAATCTTTGCCCTACAGTGCCTCACTGAACCATTACTGCTCCAGAATAAAACCAGTAAATTCTTTAAAAATCTTCTGAATGCCCATAATTTCATGTACTTAGTTTAGTATCAAGCATTACATGAAATAGGTTTAAACTGATAGATTTAATGTGATTTTCAAAATATCTTGAGCCATGTTAAGTCCAGAGTAATTTAGATGGGACTTAGTCTACCTTTCCACATTTTCCTCTGATAATATTTAACAATTTCATATCTGCCAAACCTAAGACAATCCTTCATGATATTTCAGAGCCTTTCAGCCTTTTGAAGTGTCAGTGTCCCCTGTGACCCTGCTAACTTGATTCTGTGTCCCATCTACCCAGGCTCCTTCTCTATTTTTTCTTCTCTTGGTCAGCTCTTAATCATGATTCTGCTCAGGCATGGTGAAATAACTAGACAAGACCAACTCCCTGAATATTTTGGGAGCATTAATCACTACCCTTTATTAATTCTCTATTGGCACATACAAAATCCATTCTAAAATAAAAGAACATTTTATGATTCAGCACAGACTTCCTCCGGAAGGATTGAAAGAGATTTCTAAGTTTTATATTACAGATTAGAAAGTAGATACAGATTTTTGGCCTGATAAGAAAGCAAAAATATGCAGGACAGAAATGGCAAGATCTTACAAGATCAATGGCAAAGTTGGCAGTAATAGGCAGGCCTCCTGATTTTGAGTTTAGAATTGTAACCTTAAGAGGTAGATATGTTTAAGTGAAATAACCAGTAAGATGATCAACTAGTTATATCATTCTCATTAAAAAAAAAATTCTATATTGTTTCAGTTTCTTTGGGGACCATAACTTGTCCCCTTTGTGCAGACATGGGCAGAAACAGTGAGTACTTTCATTTTGCTCCGTGAGCCTACAACTAAAGATCAACTCTCTCTCTGTATCTCCAGTTCCTACTGCAGTGACTGGCGATTACCCTCAGTAATCACATGAAGGATGCACGTGTTCGTGTTAACTAAATTAAGTTATTTATTTATTTTGATTATAACGTATAGGTTTTATATAATCTTTCCAAGATGACAAGAAAGCTCCTTTTGGGGAGGGAAGTGTAGTCCTTGTTTGTAGTGATTTTTACCCATATCCTTTCCTTCTAACACCCTCTCTCCCTCCTCCTTCTGTCCCTCTCTTCCTCTCCATCCTTGTTTTGGAAATCTGGTTAGTCTAATTATAAGCTATCTAATATAAGAAGGGAATAATTTTAATGAAGGTTTATTTTTGATGCTTTGCCGCTTTCCGGAATTTGCAACAATGGCAGGAATCTTAATAGAGGTGGCAACCACTGCATGTATTTCAAAAGGGGGAACACTCAAGCCAAAGAACAGCATCTATGAAAGTCCAGCAGGGAAGGACACCCCCCACCCCAATTCAAACCATCAACAGTAATTTGGAACGTGGACTAGACTTTGAGAGCCTGGTATATTGTATAATATATCAGTATTTAAGTGCCATTCACACTTCTGGGTGTCAGAGATCACTTCTTCATTTGCAGTGAAAGAGTGAAAGATGACTCTTGTGTGTCTTTGCTATTGATGTAAATAGAATGGCATGGGTGGACCTTTGGGGAGATAGAGAAGGGACTGAGTGAGGTGGTAAGGGAATAATCCTCCCGGCCTCCTTCTTCTTCCCAACTTGTGCACAAGCTGAGCTTTGTAAGGTGCCCAAGGACATCGACTTACTCCACAGCAGTTACAAGTGAGCCAGGCTGGGACCTGGAACCTGGGACCTTTTATTGCACTGCTTGCACCTGGACCAGCAACAGCATACAAAGAAACTATAAGGGACTAAAAATAACTACATGAGACGGGAATAAAGACACAGACCTACTAGAGGATGGACTTGAGGACACGGGGAGGGGGAAGGATAAGCTGGGACAAAGTGAGAGAGTGATAGTATATATATATGGACACATATACACTACCAAATGTAAAATAGATAGCTAGTGGGAAGGAGCCGCATAGCACAGGGAGATCAACTTGGTGCTTTGTGACCACCTAGAGGAGTGGGATAGGGAGGGTGGGAGGGAGGGAGACGCAAGAGGGAAGAGATATGGGGATATATGTATATGTATAACTGATTCACTTTGTTATACAGCAGAAACTGACACACCATTGTAAAGCAATTATACTCCAATAAAGATGTTAAAAAATATATAACTGCATGCATGTGCAGATGGGGCAAATTATGAACAAGAAGATACAAAAAGGCCAAAACCCAGCTGCCATTTCTGAGGTGCTGGGAGCAAAAGCAGTAGCATACTGTGCAGGATCCCTGCACACAGCACCACCAAGGGGGTGGGCAGAACACCTAAGCCACGCCTCCGGCCCAGCCCATTGATCTGCCCCTACCTTCACCCCTTTAATGGCTCACCTCCACCTTGGAGAGTGAGCAAGGACACCTGTTACTTGTTTTCACTCCCTCCTGCTGCAGCATGAGTCCCAGAAAAGCCTTGCCTGGGTTCCTCATATCGCCTCTTATCAATTTCTATTGATTAAAGAGTCCGAGAACCCTGGTCGGTAACACCAACATTCAAGATTACAGGGAGTGTCGACCTTAAATAGCTTAGGTACCAATCTAAATCCCACAATCTGACCTTGTCTTTTCTTTGGTTATTTATATACTCCTGGAAAGGAAAATCATTCCATTACATAAAGGAAATTACAAAAAAAAATGTACCCAAACCCCATAGAGGAATTACAATATTGCATCATTTTTGTAATAGTTAAACAATTTCAAATCAGCATAAAATGTTGGCCAGGGACAAGGATTAACAAATCTTAAATGTGAACGTTTGGGATCTTTCATTTAGTTAAATCCATTGAAAATCTTCATGTCGTTAGTGCTTTTTCAGGCACATCATCATTATATGTATGTTTGGAGTTGACTTCCAAGAGAGGCTAGCATATGAAAAAGGGGCCTTTTCGGGGCTTCCCTGGTGGCACAGTGGTTAGAAGTCCACCTGCCGATGCAGGGGACACGGGTTCGTGCCCTGGTCCGGGAAGATCCCACATGCCGCGGAGCGGCTGGGCCCGTGAGCCATGGCCGCTGAGCCTGCACATCCGAAGTCTGTGCTCCGCAACGGGAGAGGCCACAGCCGTGAAAGACCTGCGAACCACAAAAAAAAAAAAGAAAAAAAAGAACACTCTTGCTGAAAAAGGGGCCTTTCAATCCAGCTGTGACCTGCTTATAGGTACCGAAATTTTGTAGCTCTTACGTGACAACTGATTTCTGCTCTATCTGGTTTATAGGATAGGATAAGTTATTTCTAGAAGCACATCTCTTATTTATAATTTAAGCCTAATTTGGGATTTTTAAGAGTATCTCTTTAAGATTGCCTTTCCTTCAGGCTCATATCTACCCTAACAGCTGTTACAGCCGTAATAGAAGGAACAAGGATTTTAAAGACAAGATTGTTACTTGAGAATATATGAATACTCCCTGTGGCTTGCCATTTCTTTGAAGATAGGAGAGTGGTGTGAGGTACCCTCCCATTTTCAAAAGGTTCTCTGGGGAGGGCTGTCATTCACAGCTACCTGGACACATTGGAGCAAGCCACATACACTGTGACAAAGATCACATAGGAAAGAACCACTAAGGCTGAACAATGCATTGCCACCATTTCAAGTATCTCTGACAGTCAACACTTTCATAAAGAATAAACATATTTTTTCAGCAGTTGTGCTGGTACTTGTTTTGCTTTTTTACACTAGCCATTGTTGGTGCTTATTTCTGAGCGCCACATAACTTACAGTAAATGGCCACAGGCTTTGTCACTCAGCTCACCCCTCTTTTGAATGTGTATTTCAGGAGGACAAGGGGTGAGGCTGCAATGTTTGCTACTGAGTCACTGCAGTCCTTACACTCTGGGAGCTCTCGGTAATGAATGACCGGGAAGATGACAACATCCCATCATTGCTGTGGTTTTTAGAGGCTAGTAAACATTAACATTTTGTTTTAGCTACAAATGAAAGCAAAATTTTTACATTTCTTGTGTGTATATGTGGATGTACATGTACTCTTATACAAGGACACATACACCTGGTAATTCAAATAGATATGGGGGCATTCAAGAGGGGTGTTCTCTTAAGATCTAAGTGGGAATAAGTAGTAATTGTCAGATAAGGTTCATTACCAAGGAAGTGTGAAGTAGATGAAGAAACTCTCTGTTTGTGGCTTTGTACCACCTTTAGTTTGCTCATTTCAGTTAAAAGATGCCCCATGGCCTTATCAGCCCTTAGTCTTGCCTCTTCAAATATAATGTTTTTAATAACTCATACAGTTTTATAGGATGTTGAAGTGAGAGTTACACGCATAAAAATTAGATCTACAAAAATTACATGGACTATTTCTGCACTGGAGATTCATCTATTCTTTCCTGTTTATTTATTTAGTTAATCATTTATTTAGATTAGTATGAGCACGTGGATATATATACTTTGAGTTATAATCCAATACTGATCGATTGATTGTGCCAGCATTGGTCATTGGGAGCGTTTTCAGTTTGCTCCTGTGTCCCTTTGATGGATCCCCATCCCTGTGTTTTTGTTGTTGCTGTTGTTTGCTCTTGTTGTTATTATTGTTTTTGAGCATGTCCTTACTTTCTGGTGCTCAAAGATTCATCTTGTATAGTATTTCCCACCCCAGTCCCCATCAGCTATTTTTTCCAAAGTGTCTTGGTTCCTTTTATTGAAGAATGGTAATAGAAGCTCATATCTCCTTGCTACTGGGGTGATGTTGCTTTTACACCCTTTCAGTTGACAAAACAAGGACATATATGTGTGTGTACTGACTATTATATGTACATATATCTATAAATATTTCTATATGTATTCACTTGTCTCTATGTTAAGCTGAACATGAACACATGTCCAATCCACTGAGTACCACATGGGTCATTCTAATCCAGTTCCATGTGGATCATTTTAATCCAATATCACATGGATTATTCTAATCCAGTACCACATGGATCATTCTAGACTTTCTCCCTTTGCTTGTCTATAACCTTTCAGTCCAAAAGAGAGAAACCTGGCTCCTGACATCCACTGTCCATGACCTGATTGTTCAATTCCAGTATATGTGTACAGTGGTTTCACAGTTAACCCATACTCCTGTGGAACACAACTTTCCCAACTACAACACAGTGCTTATGAACAATTCCTTTTGTCTTTAGCCTTATAGTCTCCATTCATTTCCAAAGTTACTTAGAAATTAACAACCCCCCACCACTACAGTAAGATTATTTCACACATTTGTAATACAGTTAGATTATGTTTTCATAGTGTGCATTCCATCCTGGGATCCCTTAATCTCCTAAATGATTTTTTTTAAATTTGCATACATTTAAAAAATAATGTCAGCAGTTTTTGTCTCTTTTAGTGTCCCAGCTTGACTCCAATGCAGACCAACATATTTGTTCGTAATCTCTCCCAAAGTCAGCAGGGACTGTAATGATGCTTCTTGGACTTGGGACCAGGAAATTTTTGCTGTATTTTCTTTAAGAAGATGCTTAGTCTCACAAAGGAAGAAGTGAAATGACTTTCAAAACTTTATAAAAAATATGTGATGGTAAAGTTGACACCCCTGTCATGGGTCTGGAATTGATTTCCCTTCTCTAGGTTTCTTTAGATACCTGCCTGGGTTTTGTTCCTGGTCCCCAGTCCATTCCTTCCTTCACCACATTTACTTTTCCTCATCTTTTATTTTATCTCATAATAAAACTACTTAAGACCAGGTTGACTAACTGTGAGCCTCATTTGTTCCCTTAAAATAATGCTTATATTAAATACTTACCAAGTAATTACTAATACATGCTAAGTTCTCTTACTTTCTGATTACCAAGTGAAGAAAAAATTGTGATTATTCTGATCTTCTCTATATAGGGCTTAAATGAAGTAAACCCATTTACTAGCATAGAAATTTTTGGAAGCTGTCTCTTTGATCTAAGTAGTCTCAGTATATTAATTTTTTATCCTGAAATTTTACTGAATTCGTTGATGAGCTTTAATCGTTTTCTAGTAGCATTTTTAGGCTTTTCTATATATAGTGTCAGTTTTACTGCAAACAGTGACAGTTTTACTTCTTCCTTTCCAATTTGTATTCCTTTTATTTCTTTTACTTCTCTGATTGCTGTGGGCAAGACTTCCAAAGCTGTTGGATAATAGTGGTGAGGGTGGACATCCTTGTCTTGTTCCTGATCTTAGAGGAAATGCTTTCAAATTTTTACCATTGAGTATGATGTTAGCTGTGTGTTTGTCACATATGGACTTCATTATGTTGAGATAGGTTCCCTCTATGCCCACTTTCTGGAGAGTTTTTATCATAAATGGATGTTGATCTAAGTATTCTCAATAAAGCTGCCCTTTTACCCTCCAAAAAGGTTTTGCACATATTAAGGATCACCTTTTGTGCTGGTAAGTTCTACTCTCCACTCAAGAAGCTGATGTAACTCCCACCCCATTAAGTATGAGCTGTACACAGTGACTTCCTTCTAAAGGGTGCAGCATGGAAGGGGTGGGGAGGAGAGTAACTCCACAGTGGAGAACTTGACAAATGCCAACTCAGCCAAGTGATTAAGGTTAACATCACCAGTCTTAAGTCATATTGATAACAAGTGCCCTTATGATGATGTGATGAGAATGGCAATTACCTCTGTGATCTTCCTCCCCAAAACCCATAACCTCAGTCCAATCCTGAGAAAAACATCCAAGGAACCCCAAATGAGGGACAGGCTACAAAATACCTGACCAAATTGTATTTCAAACTGTCAAAGTCATGAAGAACAAGGAAAGTCTGAGAAACTGTCCCAGTCTTGAGTAGCTTAAGGAGACAAGATACCTAAATGTAACATGGTATCCTGTGTAGGATCCTGGAATAGACATAGGACATTAGGTAAAAGCTATGGGTATCTGAATACAGTATAGACTTTAGTTAATAATAATATATTAATATTGGCTATAAGGGTGACAAATATACCATAATAATGTTAATAATGGGGGAAATGGGTAAAAGGTACATGGAACCAATCTTCTTAACTTTTCTACAAATCTAAAAATATTCAAAAATTAAAAGTTTATTTTAAGAAACAGAAAATAAGGCAGAAGAAAATTAGATCTGATGCCTTTAGAAAACAAGGACTTGTAAATTTGAGAAAAAGAGACTGTTGGGGCAATGTTGCTTCATTTAACTTATAAAATATATTTTTCCTACTGAGAAATCTTGTAGGGTGTTTGACTTGTTTTTTTTTTTTTTTAACATATAAAAGTAGGGCACTGCCTATGAATCTAGTCAGTAAGAATGACCCAAAGGAACTCATCTCTGAAGATGCATTTAGATTGGATTTCTTACCTTGAGAATGAACTGATGACCCAAAAACCTTATTTCAAATGCTAATCAGCATATATTAAACAGAAAAATTTTATATTCTGGAATACAATCTAGGTCCTGTAATTGGTAATTGGAGTGTAAGTTCATGTCTGTTTTTCTTTGGTATTATTACTCTGAAACACTTAGACTATTTTTTGAGATTAAAAATTGTGGGTTACTCAACCCTATTATGTGCTCAAAACCTATATAGGTTTTTTTTTCCTTTATTGTGGTAAAATATGCATAACATAAAATTTTCCATTTTAACTGCTTTTAAGTGCATAATTCAGTGACATTAATTACATTCACAATGTTATACAACAAGCACCACTATTTATTTCCAAAATTTTTTCATCACAACAGTAACTCTGTACACATTAAACCATCACTTCCCATTCCTCCTCCTGCCAGCCCTGGTAACCTCTCATCTACTTTCTGCCTCTATAAATTTGCCTATCCTAGACACTTAGTAAAGTGAAACCATACAATATCTGTCCATTTATATCTAGCTTATTTCACTTTGCACAACGTTTTCAAGGTTTGTCCACATTGTAACGTGTCAGATCTTCATTCCTTTTTATGGCTGAACAATATTCATAGCAGGTACATACCACATTTTGTTTATCCATTCATCTGTTGATGGATATTAGTAGTATTGTTATCTTTTGACTATTCTACACAATAGGGTTTGTAAGTGTAAGTCTTTAAAAAAAAATAATTTGTTGAACCTTCCTGGAATGCAAAACTTGGCTTAATTGTAGTTACCATCAATGCCTTTCATTTGATGCCAAAGAAGTAAATACGCTAGAAATGAATCAGTGTATTTTGTGTCACTTGCATTTTCATAGGTGGCTCTAGAGGCCCCAGGCCAAAGTTATAGAGGAACAGGTCACATTCTTCCAGAACGACTTGCTTCTCTTGTCTGTTCTTTTATGTTTGTTTGGTTTTTGCACAACTCTTTTAAATGTTATGCTCTTGCCTTATTCCCTTTTCTTTCTCCCTTTCATCACGACTATATTATCGTCAATAAACTCGGGTAATTCACATTTCAGTTGATGTATGTTGATTATTAATTAGCATACCAACTACCACCATAGCCTTTAAATCAAGTTCTGCCAACTGGCATAATTAACCAAGTTGTATGGATGACAGGAACATGAACTTGAGGGCTTTCGATCGCTAGAACTTACCTGTGGAATTTGCGCACCCCAAATGCAACTCCTTGTTTCCCTTAAAGTAGATTCTCTAGATTTTGTCCCTTAGTTAGCAATATTACTAGTCACCTCATCACCCAAGAAAGACCCCAGGGAATCATTCTTAACACTCTCCTCTTTCTCACTCCCTAATATAAAGCCTACAGATTTCGCCATGTGTAAATATTTATCAAATTGTCCACTGCTCTCTATTCCTCTATTTCCACTTGCACAACTATAATGGAAGCCCTCAACACTCCTTGCAATTCTTCTTGGAGACATAGACAAGAGGGGCCCTTCTCCAGAGGCTGTGCTATAGAGAGAGCAGCATATCACAAACACAAAAAGTTGTTGACGAACACGCAGTGACTGTCACTTAGGACGTGGTGCTCAGCACTGAAATAGTCAACCCATAACCCCAAACATCCACTTTTGAAACTAACACTGTTCAAGCCCCAAGGAAACCCTTCTCCAATCTCTTCTCCACATCTCTTCCCTTAAGTTCCTGAAACAAAATGCAACCAACCATGTGAATGCTATTAAAGGTGAGAGTTGTGTCATTACCTAGATAAGTAAAAAAACGCTTCTCCCTTCATGTTGCTGAGGAATCTAAGTAAGCAGATGCTTAGGTGAAAAGAAAGACAAATTAATAAACTTGATGTGGTGAAATGAATTGTGTCCTCTCAAAATTCATATGTTGAAGTCCTAACCCCACTACCTCAGAATACAACTGTATTTGGAGATAAAGTCTTTAAAGAAGTAATTAAGTCAAAATGAGGTCATTAGGGTGGGCCCTAATCCAATACAACTGGTGTCCTTATAAGAAGAGGAAATATGGACATAGACACACACAGAGGGAAGACCATGTGAGGACACAGGGAGAAGACGGCCCTCTATAAGACAAGGAGAGAGGCCTCAGAAGGAACCAAACCTGCCGACTCTTTGATCTTGGACTTCTAGGACCCAGAACTAAGGAAATAAATTTCTGTTGTTTAAGCCACCCAGTCTGTGATACTTTGTTATGGTAGCTCTAGCAAGCTAATACACTTGCCAAAGTATTTCCTCTCAGATGGCATAACTGAATATTTGTTCCCAGTATGCCATTTTTTTTTGCTTCTCTTTGTGTTCCAATTTATGGTTCTGAGTAGCACCTTCAGAGTTTAGCTCTGTGCCTCTACCTTAAAGAACTCCTTTGACTATGCCTTTCCTCACAGGCCTAGGAGTACAGAGGGCCAAGAAGTGCCTATGAAGCCTCATCTCCTCCCGTTCCAGAAATCCCTGTCTTAGTAGCCTTGAACCCATCACCAGGGACTGTGCCAGCCTTTCTCAAATCCTTCCCCAGGAAGATGGACGAACCACTGCTGTGTATATACCTAAGCCTGAGAGACACCCAGAGCAGCTGTTTATGGGTGATACAGTTGGAGTGTGGACACGTAGACTGGAATGTCCACATGTAAGTGTGCAAGAGCCACACAGTATGTGATGGAGCAGGAAGGTGGCAGGAGAAGGGGATGAAGTGTGGAGCTGAAGCTTCAGGCCAGCTTTGCTTGTGCTGTGACTTTCTGACATGGTTCTCTGAGAAGCTCAGTAGCTCTTAATTTGAATCTGAACTTTCAGGTCCTTAAGAAGGTATATTCATCAAAAATTGGGGAATAGCATATATTTTATTTTATGATTTGTTAATATGATTTATAACATTTATATATGTAGACATATGACACGTGAGTCTTCATATTTTGCTTCAGACCCCACGAATATTAGGATTAGGCTTGGCGGCTCTGGAGGGATGCACAAATTAGAACAATATTTGCCACAGTTGCACATAGAGCCTGGGGAAAAATTTGCAGTATTAAATAATTCATATTACTCTGAGATTTGTATATAGGCACATTGGTCTAGACAGAGAATGTGTGACACATGATATTAAATTTAACATTAGCAATGAGGTGGATATTAAAATTAAAATTGCAAATACTCATGTTCTTATAAACATTTGATATGATTTCATTGTTTTTTAAAAATTCAACAAAAATTTTGTCTTGTTTAAATTATTTTAACTCTTACTGTGCTTTATCATTAGTATTTTGTTTTAAATTTTAATTAACTATATTAAATATTTCAAAATAAAAATACATTTTAAACTATAGATAACTTTTTTACATGATTATGATTTACAATTTTTGACAATACATTAAAATTTTGTACGTTTTCTTAAAAGTTCATACATTTTGATTATAATTACATTTTCTTTTTTATTTCTTTAGAATAAGCAAAAAATGTGATCTATGATAGAAATAGAAAATGCAACAGTGGAATGCAGATAAGATATAAAAAGGAAACAAGAAATAGAAAATCTTCTAAAAGGCAATCTGCTTAAATTTTTAAAAACTGGACACAATAAAAGTGAGCAGGTTTTTATTGAGTGTGTCCCACATAAAAATTTTGAATAACACATCACAAATTTTTTGTTTAATGAGGATTTAATTATTGATCAAAACAATGAAAATGAACAAGAAAAGTATTCTAATAGAATCTACAACTTGGGAAGAGGTCCAATGAAATCCCTGCAAATTCACATTCTTTACTAAGTACAGTTAATTACTGACTGAAACAATGAAAACCTCTGAGGTCCTCCTTGACATTTGTCCTAGTGCCTTGCGTCATCCCCAAAGATAGCCTCCTCACAGACCTCTGTCCCCACTCTGTCCTATGTGCTGCTGTTAGAGTGGGCTACCTGACCCCATCCACTGAAAGCAACCTGCCACCACGTGGAGCACAGTTGCCTGAGGGCAAGTCCTATGTGTTGTTGATGACGCTGGAGCCGGTGAAGGGTTCTGTGGTTACACAAGTCGGAGAAACTGTATGCAGTACAACCACTTTACTTCTGGAAGACTTCTCAAGGACTTTAATCCCTTGTTTAACTCTCTAGGAGGGATCTATATCAGGCAGATCTCCTAAGGGTTTTCACTGAAAAGTTTGTAGGACTGGTGTTCTTAGGAAGGTTGGTCTAGAGCATTCCCCAATGTGGTAGCCACAAGGCACGGATGGCTATCAAGCACTTGAAATGTGGCTAGTCTGGATTAATACAAGTTCTAAGAATAAAACAAACTGTATTTCAAAAACTTAGTACAAAAAAGAATGGAAATTACCTCAGTAATAATTTTTATATTGAATACATGTTGAAATGATAATATTTCTGATGTATTGCATTAATAACATATATCACTCAACAACAACAACAAAGAAAACAAACTCAAAGATACAGAGAACAGGGCTTCCCTGGTGGCACAGTGGTTGAGAGTCTGCCTGCCGATGCAGGGGAATACAGAGAACAGATTGGCAGTTGCCAGAGGTGGGAGTTGAGGGGGGTACAAAATGGGTAAAGGTGGTCAAAAAGTACAAACTTCCAGTTATAAAATAAGTAAGTCATGGGAATGTAGCATATACCATTGTGACTGTAATTAACGATATTCTATTGTATATTTGAAAGTTGCTTAGAGAGTAGATCTTAAAAGTTTTCATTGCAAGAAAAAAAATTGTAACTCTGTGGTAAGGGCTGTTAACTTGACTTACTGTGGTGATCACTCTGCAATATATACAAATATTGAATCATGTTGTACACTTGAAATTAATATGCCAATTATATCTCAATTTTTAAAAAAAATTCAAGATATATATATATATAGACTAATAGATTGCTAAAATTAATTTTACCTGGTTCTTTTTTTAATGCAGTTACTAGAAAGTTTTAAAAACTTCCAGTTATAAAATAAGTAAGTCATGGGAATGTAGCATATACCATTGTGACTGTAATTAACGATATTCTATTGTATATTTGAAAGTTGCTTAGAGAGTAGATCTTAAAAGTTTTCATTGCAAGAAAAAAAATTGTAACTCTGTGGTAAGAGCTGTTGACTTACTGTGGTGATCACTCTGCAATATATACAAATATTGAATCATGTTGTACACTTGAAATTAATATGCCAATTATATCTCAATTTTTAAAAAAAATTCAAGATATATATATATAGAGACTAATAGATTGCTAAAATTAATTTTACCTGGTTCTTTTTTTTAATGCAGTTACTAGAAAGTTTTAAATTCCACCCATGGTTTGCATTTTATTTCTGTTGGACAGCAATCATCTACAGGACAACATGATACATAAGACCACTCAGGGTCTGGCATCTACTAATCTCTCCAGAACTTTCTTTCAATACTATCTCCCTTTGAGATCTAATTGCTACACACTGTTTAAAGAAATCCCTCCCTATTCCTACCAACCACGACCATGAGCAATACCAAATGTCGTAACTCTTCTCTTTGTTCATTTCAACTCCTGGAACTACATCAGGCTAATTGTTGTTAAGCCTTTAGGTATCAAGCATCAGTCAGTCATACAGGAAGCCTATGCTGAAATCCAGACATACCCATCCCTTAGCCTGGTTAGGTGACCTTCCTCCAAGCACCCGTAATTTCCTTCTAAACCTTTAACCTGTACTCACTACATGTCTGTATAAGCATCTGTATCTCACTCTTCTTCATTAAGCATCTTGAGAGCAGAGACACGTCTTACTTTTTTTGGCTGCACGGCGCAGCATGTGGGATCTTAGTTCCCCGACCAGGGATCAAACCCGTGTCCCCTGCAGTGGAAGTGTGTAGTCCTAACCTCTGGACCACCAGGGAATTCCCTTTATATTTCATATTCCTAGCTCCTATCCCAATGGAAGAATGAATGAATGACTCAAGAATGAAGCAGATATTGTTCCTCCCCTAGTGGAGTGCAATCAAGAAGATGAAGCAGATAGGTGAATACATAGTTCAAATGTGTTGCTTTAAATTGTGTTATAAATGATACTGAGAATTATAGGGAAACTCTGAGCACAGAACTTAACTGGGGTCAGTTTTATGCGTAGACAAACTGTACTGTAGCACAGGCTACATAGCAACTGATTTGTTTTTATCCCAGATAAACATACTCACCTACTATTGGATATCAAGTCACTATGAGATGAAAAATATCATCTATATTTTTTTCTGATGTCTCTATTAAACAACTAGTTAAAAGTAAAATTTTCAGTTCTTTGGGAGAATGAATATAGTTTATTATAATAAACTAAAAGATGTTATTTTCTGTTCTTTTTATTTTTTACATTTAATTAGTTAAAACCAGTCAATGTACATACACAAAAATTTAAATTTAAATACTATTTAAATATTAATTTAAATTTAAATACTATTTGAATTTAAATAATTCACCATTGTCTTCCCCACTTCAAGTTACATGTTATATGTTATCACCTCTACCAAATTATTAATTTTAGGCCTCAATCTCTGCATAATAATACAGATGTCTCCCCTTCCCCAGTATAAAATGAACATCATATTCTTTTACATAGGAAAAAACAGTACTGGTATTTGAAGTTAATTTTTGTTTTTATCAAAGGTTTTCTACTGTCTATAAACAAAGACAGTCTTGTTTCCAGTTTGACTCCCTGGCTCCTGAATTCTGTGTCAAAGCCTATAGCTTTAAAGGTTAGGATTTCCTTCCATAAATTGAGAGTTTTCACACATATTAAGAATACTCTTAATGATTCATTCAACATTGTCCTGGTAATAAAATACAATGTGGCATTATAAGGTTCCTTCTCAGTGCTTATAATGCACTAACCTTTGTAATGTTCTTCTCCCTAAGATTACTTCCACATCATTTATCTTTTACAATTCCTAGCATCAGCAGTAGAAAAAGAAATGGCAAGATTATCCTCTAAAATATTAGCTGAACGTGGGCTTCCATAATCAACACTGATAATTAAGTTCAGCTAGTTGTTTTATTTATACTATATTGTTTAAAAGTTATTTTATCCTGAATGCCTGGCTTTTTGATAAAATTCATTCATTCAACAAATATTTATTGGGTGACTCCTACATGCTAGTGTTTTTCTAGGCTCTGAGGACACAGCAGTGTACGAGACACAATAGTCCCTGGCCCAAAAGAGCTGATAATCTCATGGAGGAAACAGTAAATAATTAGTACATAAACATCTCAGATGATGCTCTGAAAAGACATAAATGCTGTGAGAAAATGAGAATAGGGGAAGGTGATCTGACAAGAGGGGTCAGGAAGATGCACCCACCTTGAGTGCTGTGTGGCCGTGACTCACCTTGACTGCATCATGACCACATTAATCTGATCCTGCCAAAGCTTTTGCTGGCTCGGGAGTCACTTAATGAATATTATAACTCTTCTACTCTTGCTGTTCTCGTGTCTCTTACTCACATTATATACTGTTTCTATTATTTTTCGGCCACCTCTAAGACCACATAAATGATGGGCTCAGAAATCTTTCTTTCAGGAAGAAAGCTCAGAAATATTTAAGTGAAATGAATCTGTTTGTTCGGTTTCTCTTGCTTTAATCCCTTGAGGCAGGTGTCGTTTGATGGAAAGAGAAAAGAACATGAAGTCAGAAAATTTGGCTTTGAACCTATTCCTACTTATTGGCTCTTACCTAACCCAAGTCATGGTTTTCTTTTCTTCAAATATGGGAAAAATGATGCCGCTGTGAGGTGTTAACTGAGAAGTAACACATGGATCATCTAGCAAAGTGGAGGGCACCCTTCTGAGTATTGACTTTCCATCAGACAGCCAACAACTCTGCCAAAAACGCAAGACCCACCCTGTTCTCTAAAAGACCGAGGCAAAATTCCCATTAATATAAGCATTCAAGTTCTAGAGACAACACAAAGATCATGTTTGGATGAAGCAAAAACTCAGGAATAAAAAGTAGTCATTTAGATATGTGAAGTCTATTCTTGTTCCATTGGCAAGAAAGTAAATGAAGAACAAATCCACACACAGGAAAAAAATAATCTTGATTCACTGGGATCAGGAAGTCATCCTTGACTTCTCTTACCTCTCACATCCTATGGATTACCAAATCCCATCAATGCTGCCTCCTTAAGGTCACTTTCTATTCCCATAGCCTATTCTTAGCTCACACTGGCAGCGGCATCACACCTGGGCTACAAAAACTCTTCTTCCCTGATATCCCTTCTTCCATTCTTTTGTCTCCATACCTCCTTCCTCTTGCCCACACCAAAAGGGGGAAAACATTCTAACACTGACTCAAGAATGAGTTTCCTGGGGCTTCCCTGGTGGTGCAGTGGTTGAGAGTCCACCTGCCGATGCAGGGCACACGGGTTCGTGCCCCGGTCCAGGAAGATCCCACATGCCGCGGAGCGGCTCGGGCCGTGGGCCATGGCCGC
>NW_020174698.1:3048668-3057541 GCF_003031525.2 Neophocaena asiaeorientalis asiaeorientalis
GCCCCGACAAAAAAAAAAAAAAAAAAAAAACAATGAGTTTTCTAAGATGGTAACCTAACCATGTTACTCTTTGGTCTAAAACTATACAAAGCCTTTTCTTGGTCTTCAGTGTGAAATCCACTGTGTAGCACGACATTATTTCCATTGCTGCTTCTTCCTATACATTGTACTTCTGAGCCTATACTTACTTCTGAGCCTTCATTCATGCAGCTCCCTTTGTTTTGATAGGTTACACCAGTCCCCTTCCCCAACCCCATTTCATTTAGCTGACTTGAGTGATGATGTCCTTTGAAACCTTCTCTTCTCACCTTCCCCCCATCCTAGGTCCACACGGGTTAGACACAGGACCAGCTACGCAATTGCAGGGCCCAGAGCAAGATGAGAATGTGTGACTCCTTGCTCAGAAATGATTAGGAGCTTTAAGACAGTGACTGAAGAGCATTAAACAAAGCACCGGGCCCTTCTAAGTGCAAGGCCTTGTGCACAAGCACGGGTTGTGCACCCAAAAAGCTGGCCCCGGCCAAGTTCTAGGCTCAGAGTTTCCCTATAATTCTCAGTATTATTTTCAGCACAATTTAAATCAAGAAATTTGAACTATCTATTCATCTATCTGCCTCTTCTTCTAGATTGCACTCCATTAGGACAGGAGTCATATCTGCTTCATTCTTGAATCATTCATTCATTCATCAACTAAACATTTATTCAGGGCCTTATACATCAGGCACTATGAATGCATCCACCCTTAGGCTAAACACTTTACATACAATAGAGCAGTAGTAGGGCCTGGTGGTCTGGGCTCCTGTTGCCACCTAGCCTGATCTTCCCATCTCTTCTCCCTGTTCACTACTTTTATTTGCTGCATCCTTAGCCGGGGCCCCTCCTCTCATACTGTCTCTCCCTGTCCCAGGCCTGATACTGTTCTACATTCAGATTCCCTTTCAGTTTACATGATCAAATGCCCAGGAATATCATGGCTTAAATTTAATCTCTGAAATCCAGATACATCTTACACCTCAGGATTCCAAGTACTAAAAGATCCGCTCCAGCTTCCTCTATCTTTCTCAGGCTTAAAGTGGCAAAATAAGGGGACAGCATAGAGATACAATGGTGACCAGAAAAGGGATCTAGGATCTTCCTATCCTAATTATTTCCCTTTGCTGGTAAGACTTCTAATAGCTCTAAGAGCTTCCCAAGGCCTAGATTCAAACATAGGTAAAGGGGAATTTTCCTCTGTTCCCCAGAGGACCAGAGTAGGAATCACTGTCTAGTTAGAAGAAACAGCTGATAGCAGTGGTAAGGGTAGCAGATGGGTTCTTGGAAAGTAATGTCACCAATAACTCATCCTCTAGGGACATTAATAGGAGGCCCCAGATCCCTATTCCCCACCAGATTACCCTCTTTTTCCCAAAGCCCAGATTCTGAGTCCCTGTCCAGGACAGGAAAGCCACCAAGAGTGATGAGTTTGAGCTGAAAATGGCTCTGCTGCCACAGGCAGGAGAAGGAGGAATTGGGGTATGAGGGAACCCCTAATTTTCCTTCTACATCTCCAGCTTGGTAGATGTTCTAATACCCAAAACTGCAACTTTCACCTTAAACAAGTAGTAGGTTTCATTGTACCATTATTTAACCTATTTAACCTAATTATAACCTATATCCCCTGTAACCTTTAGCCCCAATTGACTTCAATTCTGGAAGATAAATTTTACATTTTAAGACTAGAAATAGTTCATTCAATGCATCTCTTTATTTTTAGAATAATGGGTTTCTATTCTTAGCTCCCCTGACCTAGACTCACATGATATTATGTTTCTTTTACTTAGTGTTTTTTCCTCTATTTAGTGTGATCTAGTGAAAGTACTTTGGGACTAGCAATACCTAACATCATTGAGTATCTTCTATATTCCATGACCTGGGCTAAGAGTTTCACCTACATCTCGCCTAATTTTTATAATAACTCTTGAAGTGCCAGCATTTCTATGACTTCCATTTCATAGATGAGGAAACTGATGCCCAGAGTGGTTACGTGATTAGTAAGATGTGGGTCTCAGACTCAAATTCTGTTGGACTGTCTCCCAAGTCCATGCTCAGATGCCAGGGCTCACCACTTTGGGTAATGTTAATTCTGTACCTGTGAGCAATCACTCTCTGAATTTCTTCAGTTTTTTATCTCTTGGTGTATCTTTTTTTTTTTTTGATGCTATGTGATTTTTATCAAATATTAGAATTATTTTTAAACATATCTTTTCTTCCTTCCTAGACTGAAATAAGTCATGTCTTGCCCTGGATGGATTTGATTCATCTTAGAATCTGAAAAGCTCAGAATTGTGTCTTACACATATCAGGGCTTAACTAATCTTTTTGAATGAAAGAGTAAATGAAAAGTAAATTAATAATCTTTTTGAATGAAAGAGTAAATGAAAAGTAAATTAATAAATAGATAACAAGTTCTAAACAGTCTGTTTAAAAAGAGCTTTTTAGAGAACCACCACTTAGTGAGCTGGGAACTATCTGTACTCATATTTAGTAAACAATACCTTCAGCACAGAGTAACCTTCTTCAAACCTATCAGTATCTAAAACTGTTGCCTCTTAGGGATTCCTTCTTGAATGAAACTATATTAGGAAATATTACTAATATACTAACTATAGTAGAAAAGGTTCTCAAATTTTCATTTGGCAGATTCTTCAAACACATAAACAACTGGTACCTATAACAATTGTCAAATTCTTTTTCCTAATTCTGCTTTGCAGCTTAATAAAAGCAGTCATTTCTTGCTGCCAAAGTTGTCTTCCATGTCATCTCTCTTTCCCTTTAGGGATATTAAACCTCAAATATTCATTCTTCATAGGTTTTGTTCACATACTTTGTCTACACTTTCAACTGTATTTTATAGCCAGAAGAGAAGGAGAGTTTCAATGCAAGAATGAGAGGGTGCAACCCAGGACGCCCCTTCCCCACCCACACTCACCAGCATTACCCCTACCTTCTTTTCCCCAGACATGACCGTAAACTTGTCTAACCACTTTTTCTCAGTTCCCTTTTCCTGGATCCTCCCAGTATTAAAAGTGGCAGCTCTACCAGAAAGATATGAACCCCAATTCCATCTGAGGGGTTGGTGCAGACTAACTAGACAACCACTTTGCCAGTTGACTCATATCACAGGTCACTCAGTGACTCATGGTCATCATCATAATATAATTTATAGAGCATGGAACATTCTGTACATCTGGTCAGAGGGCCAGAGAGGTGACTAATGTGGGTTGTTGCTATTGGTGGCATTTATTTTTTTCCACAAAAACAAACACTCCACCTCTTTCATTTTGCAATGGAATGTGAGACCTCAGTTGCTGAGAACTTTTGCCACTGCAAATGAGGGATTTTGCATCTGGTAAGAAATTCAGATCATGATTAAGAAGTGTTTAGTAATAGCTGTTTGTGCTTCTGTTTTGTTTTGACAACACATGGTGACTGTATTGCCCCAAGGTTTATCTGTATTGAATTTTAATCATAATTGAGAAATGAGCTTAAAATCTCAGGTAATTTTGACAAATAATGCAGTGGGATAAGGAGGGGAGAGATTGAGGTGGAAAGAGAGAGGAAATATATTTTCCCTGGTGCAAAGTAACTCTGATTCCATTAAAGTTTCAGGACAAATCTGTTATGTTAAAAGTAGCCTTAGATTTTCTTTAATCATTATGATATTTGACAAACACTATTGTAAAAATTCCTTTTTTTTTTTTAAATGAAGAGCAAAGCCACATTATCACACCAGTTTAATAAATCACCTACTCTGATTTTCTCTACATTGAGTACTTGGATGTCTTTTAGATTGTTATTAGATAGAAAAAAATATTTATATCTGCATCATATTGTTATTTTCCTTCTTTCCCAGACCCTTTTATTTACTTAGGACAAGATAACTTGAAGTACATACAAGAATTTGAAGCACCATCATAAAAAATATATACTTAATGAACACCTTCCCCACACTATTGGCCAAGGGCCATACTAGGTACACTGGAAGATAGAAAGATCCTGTCTTTTGAGACTACAATTTAGTGTCAGAGGCAGAAAAGGCACATGAAAAAGTAACTGTAGATGAAAGAATGGGTGCTCTTCATCTCCATGACACATCCACTCTTTAGTGAGAGCTGACATAGGTGACGTGAAGGCTGACTCTCCTACCTCATTCTCAGGTCCATTTACTGACTGACTCTAAGAAAAATCAACTAAGATATCACTGTGATATCTGTGCAACTATCTCTGCCAAGGGCGGACACTGATCCAAGAAGAGGAAAAAAAATGCAGTTTTCTCTTCTTGAGGATTGAATCCTTCTGTCTTAACACTTCTACAAGTTTTTCCTGCTAAGGATGAAAAAGCCAGGCCAGGGGATGGATGAAGGAAGGAAGCGTGGTCGTCTTGTTGGAAAGAGTGATGGGAGGTAAGGTGGAAACCAGATTCTTATGCCCATCAGAGTCTGGGTCATCCCAGAAGTCGAGGAGAGCCATACATCTCTGAGCAGGTAAAATTAGAGTAAACTTTTGAGCTTGGAGACTGGTATCTAAAGGATGCGTGGAGAGGAACAACTCATTAGCTCTACCTTAATTCAATGACATTGTCTTAAATGAGCTGTTATGGCCTGGCCTGGGGACGTCTTCACCATTTACAGCATTGTTTCTATTGAAAAATGTTCTAAAAATTTCAAACAGCCGACAGACAAGTAAACTTTTGGCAAACAACTTGTTCATAAAACGAGGTATGAGGTTCTTCGGTAGCATATGGGGTCATAAAGCTCTGGGGGGAAAAAAGCAACAACAACATAATCTCTGAAGTATTGAGAAGAACAAACAATGCAACGTTGTCTTATTTCTGAAGAGATCAAAAGATCAATCAGAAACCTTGCCCTAAAGTATGTGTTATTTAGATTTCTTTCCATCTGTCATCCTCAAATGATGAAATTAGCGTGGTACCGTCACTCATTCTGAGAGCTGTTCAGCCAACATGTATAGATGAAGCCTATGTGTCAAGCACTATGCTAAATTCTTAATGCATGCTGTCGAATTTAATCTTTACAACCCTCTTAAAGTAGGTAGTACCATCTCCCTTTTCAGAGGAGGAAATTAAAGCTCAGAGGGTTAGCTGATTTTACCAGGGACACACAGTTAACAAGTAGGCAGAACCAGAGGTGAGCCCAAAGCCAGGGCATTCAACCACTTCCCTGTATGACTCTGTGGATCAATCCACCCTTAAAACATATTTATTTGGTCTCCAGCCTTTAAAAACAAGTCCCTTTTAAGAGAACAACTGGCTCAGGTAACAGGTGCATTTAATCTGTGTTATTTGTCCAAACTGTTCCCACCCCTTCCCTAGAATCCTGTTGAAGTACTCAAGCATAACAATATTCTCTGCATGCTTCTCAAGTGTATCATTTTACATGTTCAAAATCTCACAGTACCACTCAGCAGGAAGTAAACATTAACATGCATCCATCATGAATTGGTCAACTGAGCTAGAAAGAGAATAAATGGCAAGTTGTAGGATGCAGCAGAGGTGGGAGGTGTCTCAGCAAAACCAACAAAGTTTAATGGACTCATGAAAGCCCAGGAAGAAATCTCCCACCGGCAGTGGCAGCCGGAAAATGGAGACCTCAGGGTGCTTGCTTGGCTAATGGACTTAATTCCTCCTCCCTCCTTTTACAACCGAATCATAAACACATAAATTATCGCATTTATGAGCCCTCAGCTTTGTAGTAACTGATTCACAGTCTCTTTCTGGGAGTCCTTTGGTAACACATATCAGAATCATGAACAATGTGTTTTTCTAGGTCAGAACAACACCCCATATCCAATTAAGCGCAGTTGAGGAATTCTATCCCGTCCAACTCAGGACCGCACAGTGGAGACATCCAGGCAAGTAGGGAGCTTGCAGAGGGAATGAATGAATGAGGGAGATGGACTAAGTACTGGGTACTTGCCTAAGTCCCTCTTCTGAGGTGCAGGCCCAAGGCAGCCCTTCTAGCTAGCCTACATGAGGGCCTCAGGCTCTGGAGAGTTCTATCTTGAGGTGCTTCTGCTCTATCACAACAAACAGCCAGTAAACATTATACATTATACATGTATACATATACATGTATATATTATACATGTATACATATCTACAACATAGCATTTAGCATTTGCCAGATGCTGTACTAAGTGCTCTAAACGTGTTACTCTAGTTAAACCAAACAACACACGCTAGGATATGGGTCGTGTCCTTTTCCCCATTTTACATACAGGATAACTGAGGCAGAGGTGAGTTGTCAAGGGCAGCTGGGAAGTAGGGAGCCGGGGCTTTAGCCTGACTCATTCTTAATCATCACACTCTACTGATGACAGCTATTGTGAAAATGACTAACTTTTGACAAAATCTCTGTTGCCAAAAAAAAAAAAAATGTTGACCTTCTGATTTCAGCTTTCTTACTGACCAAATTGCTTCTTTCGCTGATCTAATTGATCTTCCATAAGGAGCCTCATAAGAAGTAGGCAGCAGCAAGGTAAATGATTCTGGGAAATCACCTTGACCAAATTATCCTCAATATGTATCTTGGGCTGTCCAGAATTCCACCATTATACCCTCAGTTCTGTGTGGTAATTCTTTCTCAACAATACAAAAGAACAAATGCAATAAAACTGATACCCAAATATGAACTAAAGAGTGATCACATGAAAAAGCAAAAGTATACTTCAACTATTTATGCTGATAATAAATGGCATCTGATTAATGCCCGGGGTAAGTTGACATTTTAGTGGCAATAAGCATTTCCTTTATTTCTTGCTTTCTACTTTTACATAGTTCCCTTTCCTCCTCTTTCTACTGAAGATTCCACAACTATTTGGAATTCCTAACTCTCCCTCCCCCCCTCCTGCCCCTTCTTCTTCCCATTCTCCACGTGGACATAAAATTCAAGGACCTCAGAGGGGAGCAGGCTTCACTGCGGGCTTACATGTGCCCAAAGACCCACTGATGTAGAACTTTTTTTTTTCCTGGGCAGAATCTAAGTAAAAGAGAGAGAGAAAGAGGAGAGAGAGAAGTAAGAGAGAAGCTTTTAAAATCCCTTTTCTGTTACATTCTAGTGGCAGATAATAGTCTTAGAAGGGTTCAGATCTCAGCTCCATCCTTTACCAACCCTGTGTCCTTAATTTATCTCAGCCTGTGTGTCCACATTTTCAAAACAAAAACAATTCCTAGTTCATCAAGTTGCCTTCAATGAGATAATACATGTGAGTGCTTAATTCATGATATTTCTAGAAATGCCAATGCCTTGAAAGGACCGAACACTTGCTCAAAGGAGAGGCTTTGCTCAAAGAGGTTAAGCAAGAAGCTGAGGATGGATCCTCTCTGCAGAGGACAAGAGAAGACAGCATTCCCAGTCAGACATCGTGGAAAGGGGAGAGAGTTCTGCTGACAGTAAGTCCTGCGCTTGCCATGGTCTGTGTCCAATGCTGTCTGGTCATTGAGTAGAGAATGACAGGCTTTAAGGACATCACAGGTTAAGCATTCACCTGGTGAGGAATCTGCTTTTCCCTCTGAGCTGGAAAGGGCAACCTAAATAGTGTCAGATGCCCACATTTAATAAATAAAGAGACTCCGCCCCAGATTGCCTCATTCTCTAGCCCAGTTCATGGCTGAGCCAAGATCAGCAGGGAGGTTCCTGATTCATCGTGACCCAGGGACTTGTCTCCACATCGTGATCACGGCCCTGAGAAGTGGGGTTGAAAATGGGGTCACAGCAAGCTGTATCCATTTGCTTTCCCTATGCAGCAGCAACCTAGCCAGGCAGCTTGCAACGTGATGCTAAAGGTTATACAGCCAGCATCACAGAAAATACAAACCTTAGACAGACAGCCGAGAGCAGGTGACAGCAGGTGCAGGGAAATTAAAGGCACTGCAGGGCCCCTGAGCACATAATGATAATGTAGGCGTCTGCTTTATCTCTGCTATGGAACATTGTGATAAATTATTAATAAATTATTAATAAAATGATTTGTGCAAGTTGTGAAGAAAAAGAGACCTATTTTTGCTTAACCAACTTAAGCAAATGGGAGATAAGAGGCTTTTACTTTTCAGTGTGAACTTTAAAAATACATTAAAAGTGAATTGCGTGTGGTATCTGTGCCCTTCATAAATTAAAGGGGGGAAAGAACAAAGGTTGGATCTGAGCAAACACCTCTGAGCAAAGTAAGCTTAAAATAGTGATCTTCTTAATATATATCCTATAACCTATATCCCCTGTAACATTTAGCCCCAATTGACTTCAATTCTGGAAGATAAATTTTACATTTTAAGACTAGAAATAGTTCATTCAATGCATCTCTTTATTTTTAGAATAATGGGTTTCTATTCTTAGCTCCCCTGACCTAGACTCACAGAGACACATGATGTTATGTTTATTTTACTTAGTATTTTTTTAAGTGTTTTAAATGTTATGTTATTTTTATTTCACGTTATGTTATGTTGTATTTTATTTATGTATTTTATGTTATGTTTTATTTATTTAGTGCATTATTTTTTAATGGTCAACAATGAAAAGTTAAATTTCAGATCCTGGCTTTTTAAGAGAAACTACAAAGATCGAGGCCCACACCCCTAAACAGCAGAGAATCAACTGCAGTCAAAAGCAGCCGCCTCTACAGATAGGCAGGTGCTTTTCCGATACCCCGGGGTTCCTGCACCCCTGTGGTCCTAAGTCTTCTTTCTACCCACCCCGTCCCTCTTCCCTGCCCTGCCTCTGAAGATATGTAAATGTGTTTTTAATCTTTCCTCTTCCTCCCAGAATGAGAGCTGAGATCTTTCTTTCATTTTTTTTTTTTTTTTTTTTTTTTTTGGGTTT
>NW_020174698.1:3057624-3085763 GCF_003031525.2 Neophocaena asiaeorientalis asiaeorientalis
AGATTTTTTTTTTATTTTTTTTTTTTTTTTTTTTTTTTGCGGTATGTGGGCCTCTCACTGTTGTGGCCTCTCCCGTTGCGGAGCACAGGCTCCGGACGCTCAGGCTCAGCGGCCATGGCTCACGGGCCCAGCGGCATGTGGGATCTTCCCCGACCGGGGCACGAACCCGTGTCCCCTGCATCGGCAGGCAGACTCTCAACCACTGCGCCACCAGGGAAGCCCTAGATCATTTTTCTGAACGCTTCTCTCCTTGCTGACCTACAGCCATGGCACAAAGGTCCCAGGCAGACAGAAAACACATTGCTGAAGAGCATGTTTTTGAAGTTCTACAACAATCACATTGGCTTTTTAAAAAGACGCTCACATTGTGTTTGGCAGTAAAATGTTCAGTGTTGCAAAGGAAAAGTCATATTGCAAGATCTCTCTCCTTCAATGCCACATCTCTTCGTTTCTGTGCCCGTCTCAGAAGAGGAAAATAAGAGTTATTTAGCACCTCCTACCTAACAGTGTCAAAATAATTAGCAAGCATCAATTAAGTTATTGATGTGTTGATGTCATAAGTTTCACAAGTATTATTATTTAGACAGAAAGCTGTGAGGCCTGCCTGTGAGCCATGCACATGAGAGTGTTTGGTAAACAACAATGGACCGATGATGATGATGAGACAAAGCTATGCAATGATTGACCGGCAAAGGTGGGAGGGACACCCACCCAAAGAAGTCAGCATGTTTTAATCCATGCCTGTTCTGTTTGCTGTTTCTTATAGACCCCAAAGAATATATATGTCCTTCCTTCGGGTCTGTGCTGGTGAATTAGAGCACGTGGTCTGTATGAAAGCGGATTTTCTCCGAACCCGTCTGCACCTCCCACAACAAACACCATTTCCTGCCCCAGCATCTCAGAAGCACACGATGTGAAGCTCTCCTCCCAGCAGCTGAAGTCTCCCAGGATGAACAGACACACGAAATATGGGAGACTTCCCAGGTCTCCAGGGAGGTACTCTTGTCTTCTGTAGTCCCCTTTCATCTAGTGGAGGCAAACCCACCATGATTTTGAGCCTCAGCTCTGAAGTCTATTAACAATGTTAATGCAGTGGAGGTTACCTAGCCCCTCGGAGCCTGTAAGGTGAGGAAGCTATCATTTCCTGAGAGGGCTGCTTAGAAGGGTCTGGGTGGCCCTTGACAACCTACACAGGCCCTTCCAGATTCACGTGTTGCCCTTTTCTACCGGAGCTGTGCCCTCAGGAGCTTGGTCCACAGGCACCATACCAACAGGCTCTGTTGCCACCTGACTTCCTGGGGGTTGTGCCCGTGGAGGGCCAGTGCAGGACCAGAGGCGGGAGGAGAGAGAAAGCCAGGTATTGACTACCCCAGCTCCCTTCCTGCTGGGTCGTTGTTGATCAGCCTCTTGCCCCACAGAAGCCACAGTTCCCATGAGGCAGCCTTCTTCAAACAGCTACACTCTGTGGGTTCCAGGACTGGGATCCCACTCTTCCTAGCCCCAGGGGACCACAGCATCCTTTGTGGTTTCCTGAAACTCTGCCCACACTTCGGAAGTAGTTCCTTTGCTGAGCTCTCCTCAAATTCCCCGTGGGACTGTGGGGTGTCTTTCCTACCAGGACTTGGAGTGATATGCGTGTGAGCGCCTGGCTGCAGACTAGAGGCTCAGTAGTGGTGTTGATGTTCACCAGCTCTGCAATAAGAAAATATCCTGTGACAATGTGATTCTGCATCTGTGACTACAGAATGGTTTGGAAGTGAAAGGCATGAGTGAATTCAGTTAAATACCCACGATACACAAATGGCTTTCATCAGGCTAGATATGACCTTATAAACTGAAACAGAATCTGGAAAAGTCAGAGGCCCTGGGATCACAAATCATTCTTGCTTCCTGGAGGACGGGGACAGCGAAACTTCTGGAGGAGAATTTATTCTAACAGTAGGCTTGTGGTGGTTCTCAAAGTGCAGGTCCCAGCATCACCTGGGAACAAGTTAGAAATTCAATCCCCTGGTCCCACTCCAATCCTGCAGAACCAGAAGATCAGAGATGGAGCCCAGCAATCAGTTTTTTACCAGGCCCTCCAGGGATTCTGATGCACCAGAGGTTTCAGAAACACTGGACCTGAGTAGTTGCTAGAAGTAAACAAAAGCCTGTGTTCAGGAGTCCAGGTAGGCAAATGGCTTGTCTAGCAGGAGAGACTTCAGGAGCAGGTGAATTCAGAAGAAAAGAGCTTTGTTTTGGGGGACTCTGTCTTAGGCAGTGGGAATTGGTTCAGAACAGGACTCCAGTCCCTGAGAAGAATCGAGGTAGCACCCCAATATCACAGGGGCTGAGAGCCGCGTGAATTAGGATGCACTGGGCACCAGAAATAAGAAATGCAGGATCCTTATGAGAAGTGGAGACCTCAGCAGCCTAGTGTCTGAAATAGCCAGAAGTCCAGTTACCAGAACCGGAACTCAAGATCAAGACCAGAGAAGCATGTTGAGTGACTCAATGTGTGGGACGTGAGTATCTGGGCAGGGCTTTCTAAGTCCCTCATGTCCTAAATAGGACCGGCCCTAAGAGCCAAGACAACTGTTTCTTCTGGTGACAACAGAAAGCTTGGCTGTGGGGAGAGGGTGAGTACAATGACCCATCCTCAGGTGGGGCCTGACCACCTCCCTCCACACCAGCCACTCACTGGCTGGCTGGCTTCCTGATTCAGCTCATCATTTTTCAGACTGACTTATGTATGCAGACCTGTGGTTTTCAGGCTTCAGTGGGTGACTGGATAATTTATTGAGATACTACCCTGTGTTTTGTTCTCTGCGTTTTCTCCTTGCCTCATTCCTAGAAGTTAGCTAGTCTCCTGGCGTGTTCTTTTTTTTTTTTTAATTGGAGTATAGTTGCTTTGCAATGCTGTGTTAGCTTCTGCTGTACAATGAAGTGAATCAGCTATATGTTTACATATATCCCCTCCCTCTTGGACCTCCCTCCCACCCACCCCCATCCCACCCATTTAGGTCATCACAGAGCACCGAGCTGAGCTCTCTGTGCTATACAGCAGGTTCCCACTAGCTATCTATATGTTCTTGCCTTGGTGACTTTTGTAGGGCTGGAAGCAGAAGAGAGCATCTCTAACGTCTGGGGAAGCTGAAGTTTATTGAAGGGCACTGAGAGAGGGCAGAGGAGATGGGAAGCAGGGGCGGTGGATAGTGGGCAGGAGCTTTGTAGGCAACAAGAAGGGAGGGGGAGAAGGCGGCAGAGTGAGGGGAGCTTCAGCAGTGCTCCCCCTGGTAGTGCCATGCAGGTGGCAGGACCCCAAGCGGAAGGCCTGAGGTCCACTCAGTGATCACTATACCTTCAGGCCTTGGGGTTCTCATCCTCTGGTGAAAGTCTCGTGTCCTAAAATATGGCAAAGAAACAAAGCTCTGGACGTTTTATTCTGGGGCAATAGAAGCCTCAAGTAAACCATAAGTTTCTCACAGGCATAATAATCACCTGTTGAAAGTTGGAATCCTGGGAGCCACTCCGGACCTTCTGACTCAGTAGTAGCTCTGGGGAGGGAGCTCCGGAGTGCACAGTATAACAGATGTTTCTGATTAAGGACTCCACTCAGAAACATTGGAAAAGGGAAAGCAAAATCTGCAGCGTTCTGCTCACACCTACAGGAGGGTCTTTTCCTTACAAAGAAGCATAATAGATGCTATCTTCCTAAAAATAAGTAATCCTAGTTCTTTGAGCAAAGCTGAGAAAATTTCTTCTGTCACTCCCAGTGCCCATAAGATCTCTCTTCACCCTTGATTATGAAAAAATTTATAACAGGTGAAAATTAAAGTAGATCCATCAGTTTCACAGTTCATACAAACCATCAGTCAATGACATAACATCCTAATGAATAATGCTACTACCCTAGAAATTGTAACTATTATGTAACTATTAAATGGGATTGTACTTGGGTGAGTGAGTTGTGGACATGCCACTTTGCTTACCGGATGTGAATCCACACCTCATTTCCATCATGGACACTTGGTCTATAATGTAAATGCAGTCACCATCCGGCTCTGTGGTTGCATCATCTTTAGGTAATAATATTTGTTTGCATAGAAGATATCAGAATGACACATTGTAACCCCATAGGTTACTTCTCCGGCTTGTAAGGATGCATGAACCTTCAGCCTAAATGGTGGATCTGTAGCAGGTGTTGGCAAACTAGAGCCAGAGGATCAAATCTGAACCACGACCTGTGTTTGTTCGGTCGATGAGCTAAGAATGGTTTTTACTTTTTTAATTGTTGGGGGAAAAAATCAAAAGAAAAATATTTCCTGAACATTGACATTATATGAAATTAAAATGTCAGTGTCCATGAAAAGCATTATTGCCACCCACCCACTTTATTCCCTTAATCCCTGGCTCTAATTTGTTTTTTGTTTTTAAATTTGATCTACACACACACACTCAACACACACCCACACACACACTCACACACACACACACACACAGAGGTTATTTGTTTTTAAACTTATGATGAATGATTGGCTTTGGGTTTGTTTGGGGTTTTTTTTTTGCACTCTTCTTAGCAGCTTTGATTTCTGATAAACAGACCAGGATGTTGAAAGATTTGGTTTGGTCACACATGTCACATTCCATTTCTCAATCCATTTCATCAATTATACATGCAAGTCACATTGACTAACAACTGGCAAAACCAAGAGGGAAACTATGGCACATCAGGAAACTGACAGCAGACACTTGTAGTATTCTCCTAATAAATAACCGATCCCAGGTGAGGCGTTAAAAAAAAGTTACAAAAACTTAACATCTATTCTAATTATAGGTTGAGATGAATTAGTGTACTGAACAGTTAAAAAGGGTGGCTCCACTGCCGTGCGGCCAATGACACTGTTGGAAAGGCAAGAGAAATGCTCTTCTTCTTATGAAAAGATGCCCCTGTTCAACTGATGGTTATGCCTCTACCAAACACTTTTGTGAGGGATACTGTGGATTACCTCGCTCTATACCCACTCCAGGCCCTTTTAAGGGTCCTTAGACTAAACAGCTGAAAGCACGTTTTCCAGGTGTGGTTTATAGTGCCGTTCTGTATGTGATGTGGGTGTCTCCAATTAGATGCACTCACATAAGACTCTGATTCAGAACTGAGTCATGTGGGGGGAAAGGCAGGGTACAAGGCGCTCATTTTGTGGGTACAGGGAGGTGTGGATCTGGCCCTGGCAGCTGAGATGGCAACTTCTTGATTTGATAGCTTCCTGATCAGTGTAGAGGGGACAGCCACACTTAATGGCCTGGTTCTACAGTGTGGTTGGCTTGGGGCTCATTCCTGGTAACTCAGCCTAGATTTGTTTCTTTGCTTCTTCCAATGGTTTGGGAATTAGTATGAACACTCTGTAGTAAATACCATTCTGCATCGCTAGCCAGAGAAGATTCTATTTTCTGCAACAAAAATACTGATTAATACATTGAATTACCCATTTTAAACTACCTTAAAGCCTGTGGTTTAAAAAATTATTAAGACTAGAGACGCGGATAATAATACATTTCTTCTGAACTTCCCTATAGCCCATGGGAAGAGACAAAGAGGGGAGGGAAGGAAAGGATTAAAAATTGTTCAAAATAATAAAGCTTGGATTGTTGGATCACCCATGGTCATTTCACGTTTTCCGATTTTTCTGCCTAAAGATTACTGGTTTATTTATTTATTTATTTTTGGCCGTACCATGTGGCATGCGGGATCTTAGTTCCCCGACCAGGGATAGAACCAGTGCCCCCTGCATTGCTAGCACAGGACTCTTAACCACTGGACCTCCAGGAAAGTCCCAAGATTACTGGTTTGATGTCCATCTTCCCTCCTAGACTGTAAACTCCATGAGAACAGGGGGTTATATGTGTTTGGTCAACACTGTGTGTATGATACCTAGCATCCTTCTGGCTTATAGTAGCTGCACAATAAATATTGTGTGACTGTCTAAAGAGGTAGAGGCAGGTAATGAACATTTCAAGGTAGGATGTGTGTCTGTTCAATAACGTTGATAGTTACCGTTTATCAAGCAACTGCTAAGAGAATAGTATTGTGCTAATCATTTTACGTATATTATTTCACCCGTCTATAGAGTAGATAATAACTTCTACTTTAGAATACTTCTAGAATAATACCTTCACGTTACACATAAAGAAATTGAGTCTCAAGATGTGACTGTGGAAGAATGGTCAGAGATACACCATTGCTGACTTTGAAGACAGAGGAAGGGAGCCACAAGCCAAGGAATGTAGGCAGCCTCTAGAAACTGGAAAAGGAAAGGAAACAGATTCTCCCCAAGAGCTCCAGAAAACAATTCATCCCTACCAACACCTTGATTTTAGCCCATTGAGACCTGTGCCAGACTTCTGTCCTTCAGAACTGTAAGATAATAAATTTTTGTTTCTTTTAAGGCACTAAAAAAAAAAAAAGAAAAAGAAATTGAGTCTCAAAGAGGTCAAGTAAAAGTCATAACTAGTAATTGTGTTTTTACTCACACCCCAAAACTCTGATTTCAAAGCCCATGATGTGGCTTCTATTATACCTTATATGTTTAGTTTCAGGGATTCAGTGCCTTTTCAGTCAGCTGTGAATCTCCTCACAGCGGCTCAATCACATAGGAAACAGAGAGCTTTTAAGACACCTTCTTCCATCCATAGGAAATCCTTTTAAAAGGATTTCTGGCATTTGTCTGCATCTGTGAATAAAAATACTCCTTCATGTAGGGGGCTTCTTTCCACTCATAGAGTCATACCTGGAAGTGGCGAGACCCACCCACACATGATCTACTAGAGGCTAAGAGGCAGGTTGTCTTTATTCTCAGGATTCTTTAGTGGTTCTGCCAACCAAATTCTGAAGACACCAACACTAATTCTCTATGCAGGAACTTTTTCCGAGGAAACTTATTTTGCCCAAAGATTGTTTCTGTAATACAGTCATATTCACCCTGAGAGTGCTTTTTGGACTCAACTTAAAAATCCATTTTACTCAGACATAGAAAATAAACTTATGGTTACCAAAGGGGAAAGTGGGAGGAGATAACCTGGGAACTTGGAATTAACAGATACACACTACTATATATAAAATAGATAAACAACAAGGACCTGTATAGCACAGGAAACTATATTCAATATCTTGTAATAACTTACAATGGAAAAGAATCTGGGGAATTCCATGGTTGTCCAATGGTTAGGACTCCATGCTTCTGCTGTGGGCTGGGGTTCGATCCTTTGTCGGGGAGCTAAGATTCCACAAGCCATGCAGCATGGCCAAAAAAAAAAAGAATCTGAAAAAGAGTATATATATATATATATATATATATATATATATATAAACTGAATCACTTTGCTGTACACCTGAAACATTGTAAATCAACTATACTTCAATTTTTAAAAAGAAGAAAAAATCCCTTTTAAAAGCCAATGTTGGGCTTCCCTGGTGGCGCAGTGGTTGGGAGTCCGCCTGCCGATGCAGGGGACACGGGTTCGTGCTCCGGTCCAGGAAGATCCCACATGCCGCGGAGCGGCTGGGCCCGTGAGCCATGGCCGTTGAGCCTGCGCGCCTGGAGCCTGTGCTCCACAACGGGAGAGGCCACAACAGTGAGAGGCCCGCGTACGGCCAAAAAATAAAAATAAAAATTCAATTTCAGGTGGAGAATGCACTCAAACAAGAGATGAAAGCTCATTACAGTTATACCTGCAAGGATCAGTCACTGCAGTTCAAAGTCTATTAGAAAGGTTATAACTTGCCCATAAAAATTTAGCTTTGGGCTCAAATACAGCATATGAGTTTCTAGTCTGTAAGTACCTTAAAATCAGAAAACTCAATTAGGTACTCCTAAATTAAATGGCTGGTAATTGGCAGAGAATTGAATTTTAATGTTTTAAAATTTCTTGCCAAAAGCTTGAGACATTTTAATGTTTGAAAATATGGTGTAGCAATTAGAGTAAGAAATCTGAGAAGTCAGTTTAAATCCACCCATCTCTCCCACCTCTCTGACAACGGGAGACACTTCTTCAGTATTTCTGTACTGGTGTTTCTCTAAATGGAAAAACTGTAATGATATTTACCTTTTCCCAGAAGGTGTCAAGGAACTAATTTAATGGCTCTAATCCTCTTTCCAAGTTCAGTAATGCACTCTTCTAAGGAAATTCCTCCACCTCCCAGGTCCTCTATGGTAATTGAGCACAGACCCACCCAACCCCTCAGAAAGGAAGAGTTTCCTTTGCTTCCGTGCGACTCTTCATTCCCATCTGTCTGAAACAAGAAAGGGATTTTTCTCTTTGCTAGTTCCCTGCAGAGAGGGGTTGGTGCCTCAGAGAGGAGAAAGGATTTAATAGTTTGGCCCACCCAGGTTTGAAATGCAAGTCCCGCTTTCTAGATGTGTGGATTGTTTTCTTATTTGTGAAGTGAGGACTGCTATTTGTGAGGCATGAACAAAGTAGCAAAAGAAAAATGCCCAGTGCACAGGGGACAATCCATGGTAGCTGCAACCTTGAGCACCCAGCCAACAAGTCCAACACTTTACCAACCCACTGGCCAGCCCTGCAGGTCTCCCTCCCATCCCTGGGGAGCCCTGACAACCTAGGAAAATCAAGTCTAGGCAGGCAGGGGCTCACCCTCATACAGAGAAGCAAAAGAGATGATGTGGATTACGGAAAGACACTCAGATGTTGCTCTGGGGAAGATGCTCCAGGGATGAAGGGTATTTTCGTATTCCGAAATATGATGTCAGGATTTCCCAACCAGTAGCATGGCCTGCCTTTTCCTAAATAATTAGTTTTCATAATGACTTCTAATACGAATTTGCTTATTTAATGGGAATACCACATGCACTTCTGTATTTCTTGGTAATACACTAAGGAGCAATAATAGTCAAAGCTCAGAAAGATTATTAAGACTAATACCCAGATGTAGTTAAACGCATTAAAAAGCTTTAGTAAAGAATGTGCACTATTGATCCCACTCATAGTCTTGGCTTTTGCTGAGGGTCCATTAAAGGCACAGCATGTTATCAATGCAAATGAGTCCCCAGTGAACAGCTCTCCTCCATCTTAAAATGAGGTGGCATAAAGCTGAAGCTGAAATATTCTGGAAATTACTGAGTAATTATAGCCATTTCCCCCAGTGTTTTATATAATATACTTGTATAGCATTTTTAATATTTAGTGTCTTGTGCAAACAACAGTTTCCAAATTGGTTAATAGGGTATAATAAAATACTTTTTCATGATATCTCAAAATGTTATTTTATCTTCCTCCTGAGGGTCCCAATGCAGATAAATAATAGACACCAGGCCAAGTTAAATGCAAATAAAGTTTATACTACTGAATCCTCGTGATCCAACATTTCGTTGATCAAGAAAACTTCTAGACTATTCGTCTATATAAAAACCCACCTCTGGGCTTCCCTGGTAGCTCAGTGGTTGAGAGTCCGCCTGCGATGCAGGGGACACGGGTTCGTGCCCCGGTCCGGGAAGATCCCACATGCCGCGGAGCGTCTGGGCCCCGTGAGCCTGCGCGTCCAGAGCCTGTGCTCCACAACGGAAGAGGCCACAACAGTGAGAGGCCCGTGTACCACAAAAAACAAAACAAAACAACAAAAAACACCTCTCCCTGTAATTAATTATTATAATTTTATTCTCTGATGAGCAACCCATCAAAAATATTTTTAAGTATTTTCTGCTTGAGAGGACTAATTAAGGTTTATTTTTTTTCTCAGTAGGTGTTGTAATTGGAGGTGAAATTTACATAATATAAAGTTAGCATTGTAAAGCATACAATTCAATGGTATTTAGTACGTTCACAATGTTATGCAATTACCACCTCTGTCTGGTTCCAAAACGTTCATATCATCCCAAAAGAAAACCCCTGTACACAGTAAGCAGTTATACCCAATCTCCCCCTCCCCCTGCCACCCCCACCCCCCCACCCCATCCCCAGCCCCTGGTTACCACCAAGGTTTGATTGCTTTAAAGCTGCTTACAGCCAATTAGAGGAAGGAATTTTTGTCTTTACCAAGGCTTGCCGAGTGACCTGGAGCACTCATTAAACATGGAGATTCCAGGCTTCCCTGTTGGCGCGGTGGTTGAGAGTCCGCCTGCCGATAAAAGATTCCAACACAATCAGTCCTGAAATACCAGCTTAGAAGCCATCTGTCCAGACCTCTCAACCCACCAGGGAGCTTTCTCTACCCCTAATAAATACCTTCAGCCTAACAGGGTGATGGACATGTGAAGAGACGTCCCTTTGAGAAGTGTCTTCTGATGGAAATGGCAAAGCAAGATGCAGTGGGGAGCAGGCCATGTCAGAGGAGGGTTTGGACAATAATGCAGATGTCTATACAGCTGTCCCTCAGTATCAGAGGGGGATTGGTTCGTGGACTCCCACAGATACCATCCATGGATGCTTAAGTCCCTTATATAAAATGAAGTAGTACAATCAGCCCTCCATATTCACTGATACCCAAGGTCGACTGTATGCCCGAGTAGAGAGGGGTCCAGTGAGGAGTGTCCTACTGAGAAGGAAGGAAGGTAGGAAGGAGGGAGAAGGGGAATAAGGAGGGGAGGGAGGAAGGAGGCAGGTAAGGAAGTAGGTATGGCATTCAGCGTACCTGTGATCAACTTTTGACAGAAAGTGAGCTGTTGCTTATTTTCATTAGGGAGGAGAAAGGAGAAGACAGACTGGTGCAAACGCAGGCAGCGTATGGATTTGGTGGTGGGAACGTAAGGTGCTTCCTGACTGATGTCTTCAGCTTTCTCTCCGCAGCCTAATACATGATTCATTGCTGAGAGTGGGTGGTGGGTGTGTGGGAGTGTGTGCGTCTCCTCCTTAGAGAAGGAAAAAGGCTTGAAGTTTCAAAGAATGAGAACAAGCTTTCTAGAGAAGCTGAGCGAGTTTGCAGGGCTGTGCTGAGTGTGGTAATTACGAATGTGCAGTGATTCCAGTTCTGCTGGTTGTGGCATTTTCTCGGCAGGCCCATCTCTCCCCTGTGTGGTCAAGGCAAAGCAAGTTTATCTGTCGTTCAGGCTTCCCTGGAAGAAAGAAGCGTGAGGGCAATAAGGCATTTGCAAGGGAAGAAATTCAGACTCTCTCATGAATACAGAGAGCTTAATAGAGAAACGATTTTCATCATGGGTGAAAATGCTAGGAACTGATTAAGTATTTTCCCCATCCTCAGCTAGGGCTATTTCTTTACTCCGTTCCCTGTCCAGCCTTTTCACAAATATTCCTTTCCGACAGGGTACATTTTTAATGGCCTTTAAAAAATGTACTTGTCATGAAAAGCCAATTCACGTAAGAGCTAAGACAATTTGATAATGTGAAAAATGCTTCAGACTCACTCGCAAGGAAATGAAAACTTATTTGCTAAAACACAATGTATCGTCTCTCAATGTCCAGCCCCTACCACTCATTTTGTATATGGGGGGAATTTCCATTTCCCTTGATTCAGGTTTCCATGTGGAGACATTGTCACCAGGAAAATTCCTGATCTTTCTTCCTTCCCCCTCCCTCTTCTCCCTAAGCAGGGGGAATGAGTGACTTATCTAATGAAACTGAATTTTCCCACCCTCAGACTCTTTTTCTCTTGCCTGTTTTTGTGAACCAACCTATCTGCAAAATACATATGTCCTCGTTTGCTCTATGTCTCATGGCAAGGGGTCTGCTCCTGGTGGGTCCTGGGTTTAGCCTACCTGCATCCTGCGATCACGTGGATAAATCTGTTTAACTCAGGTCTGACGAATCAGCAAATCCAGTGGGCTACTGATGTAAAACCATATTTTCTAAATTTATCAGTAATAAAACTGATATTTGGTTCAATAAAAAACTAAAAAAGGAAACACTTAAAGTACTATAGCTTTTTGCCCGGGACAGGGCTCAGAGCTTCCCAAGCTTCTCAGTTCATGGTGCCCTTAGCGTCTCAGTAATTTCTTCTTGATGCTGTAGGCCCAGAAAGATACCTGACAATTCTATTTATTAAGTCGTTAGGTCCAAACAACCGAGCAAGTACTTTTGTCCTAACAATTTACTAGCTGTTTGGGGGAAAAAAAAAAAAACATAATTCGAAAGAAGTAATAAGAGCCGTTTCATTCTTAATAGTCACAATTACTTACCAATAGTATGTGTATGCCTGTTGAGCCCCACACAGCTTCTGAAATCTTAGAGTCAGGTAAAATTCTTATTTATCACAGCAATCTCTAAAAACAAACAACTCTGCAGACATATTTCATCAAGGGTGGGATGACATGGGAGTTGGGATTGACATATAAACACTAATATGTATAAAATAGATAAGTAATGAGAGCCTGGTGTATAGCACAGGGAACTCTACTTCACTTCTCTGTACAGTAGAAACGAACACAACATTGTAAAACAACTAGACCCCAATTAAAAAATGAAAGATATTTCATCAAGAGAAATGTAATGTGATCTCATTTTGAAATTGTGAATTCCCTTGAGCTATTGGTTCATGTGCTATTCAGCAGATGTTGAATATCGCTGTGGTTTCCTCAGAAATTTGAATCATTCCTTGACATTCCTGTGAATTTGTTGGGGTGTTCCAGGGACCTATGGTGTACAGTTTGGAACCACGGGACCTGGAGATAAGAATTCTGTTTCATTGGGCTTCCCTAGTGGCGCAGTGGTTGAGAGTCCGCCTGCCGATGCAGGGGACAGGGGTTCGTGCCCCGGTCTGGGAAGATCCCACATGCCGCGGAGTGACGGGGACCGTGAGCCATGGCCGCTGAGCCTGCGCGTCCTGAGACTGTGCTCCGCAACAGGAGAGGCCACAACAGTGAGAGGCCCGCGTACCACAAAAAAAAATTTGGAGTTCACACCACTGTGCCCTCCTGCTCCCCACCCCCATCATCATGGGAAAAATGATGCTGATATTGAACACAGACAAAGGTCACAGAAGTAAAAACAGGCCTAGCATCTCAATAAGAAAGGCAGAGAACCTCCACCTTATGGATTGATAAGCAAAGATCAACATCCCATCCCAGACCAGACTTCAAGGGCCAGGAATGATGTGGGACGAAAAAAAAGAGAGTCACACAGAGTCAGAACTACTGGTTCAAGCTCCCCGATTATGAGTCTTCTCCAGTTCCTTAGAGAGGAATAGAAGACTATATCGCGTTAAATATCTGTGTATACTCTGCTGATCTGCCTCTGAAGGGCAAGACAGTTGAGTGGAAAGAACATGACTGTTGGAGATAAATGGACCAGGTTCCAAGACCAGTTTTCTCATTTACAAGTTTGTGATCCTGGGCAAGTAGTTCAACCTCTCAGCCAGTTGTTGCTGAGTTTGGTAAGAAAGTTATGATACCACCTGCCTCAATAATAGTTGAGGCTGAATGCCATGGTATATAAAATCTGTCTCACACAATAAACCCTTATTGTGTGGTGATTATTCTCATTTTCTTAATGTTTTTCAGAAGGAAACATAAGAAAAATTCTTATTAAAGTCAACTATTAAGAGAAGGAAAAACAAACAATCACTAATTTTCATGAGAATTATCAGGCTGTTGCTTTCCTAGTTAATCACCCTGGAGTAAATAGCAATAATTGGAGGCAGATCAGAATTAGATAACCACCACAAAGTGGTGACCACCAAGTGGACCAGTGGCATTTTCAGCTCAGTTTCCCATTTTCTAAAAGCAAAGAAAGTACATCTTATTCCTCTGGGGAAAGTGCTTAAATGATTTCTGGGTTCCTGCAGCCCAGAATCATAAAAAACAGAGATTAACTTTCCAGGTCCCTGACTTGCACAGGTATCTTCCAAGGCCTTGCAAGAAACCCTAATGGTGTGTTCACATGATCATATGCTTTTGTAAAATTTGCTAAGGTAGTAGACAGTTGACTCTTTTTATTTGCAGTAATTATACAATTTTATAAAGTCGCCATGAGAGCTGAATTAGTGAATATTGAATCATTGCTCCTAGCAGAAATACAAGGTTAGGTTCCTGTGAGCCCCTGGTCACAACATTTTTGTCAACTGATCAATACATATCCATAACTTTATTTTATATGTGGTTCTGTTTAAAGACATATAATATATACTGTTGACTCATTGACATTGAGCTCACCACCGACAGACTCTAATAATTCTTGCCTGAATGACGCTTATTCAAAATGTATTTTCTCCACAAGGCACCTCACAACCTTCTTCCACTTAGGAACACTAGACAGCACTTTAGCGCTACACTTCAGGGTCACTGAACTAGCAAAATCAACAAAAATGCAAAAAATGTGGTACTGAATCGCCTGCAGAAAGGACACTTGTTTACAGCATGAGAACTGAGATAAGAAGGCAGGGCGTCACCCTGTTCAACCTCATCTGGGAACTTGCACATTGAACAACTCAAGTTTTTCATTTCTCTGTACCTATCTATGAACCACCACCAAAAAAGTGCTGCAAATACTGCTTTTGGGTTACACGTAAATTTTAGTGAGTCAGCAAATTCATAAACACAGAATCCACAAATAATGAGAATCAACTGTACATTTGCTGTAATTTGTTAAGAACACTGTATTTATCCACTATGACATTTCTTCCATCAGACTTCCTCTGCTGTCTGGTGGAGTTAGAGTGGCTATATGGATTCTGAGGATCCAACTAAAGGGAAGTTTAGTTGCGAATAAATTTATTTGATTTTACTGATGTATATTTATGTGGTTTCCAGTCACTTCCATGTTGTTAGTACAAGCTGTCCTGGAGTAGGAATGTCTTCTAAGAGTAACCTACTGTCTACTGAGCAAACCCAGCCAACATCATGACATAAAAGTATGAGAGCCATATATCTGGAAAAGATGAAAACTCTAATTCAAAAAGATACATGCATTCCAATGTTCATGGCAGCACTATTTACAATAGCCAGGACATGGAAGCAACCCAAGCATCCATCGACAGATATGCAATGGAGTATTCCGCAGCCATAAAAAGAATGAAATAATGCCAGTTGCAGCAACATGGATGGACCTAGAGATGATCATACTAAATGAAATAAGTCAGACAGAGAAAGACAAATATCATATAATATCATTTATATGTGGGATTTAAAAAAGTGATACAAATGAACTTATTTACAAAACAGAAATAGACTCACAGACATAGAAAACAAATTTAGGATTACCAAAGGGGAAACGGTGAAAGGAATAAATTAGGAGTTTGGGATTAACAGTTACACACTACTATATATAAAATAAACAACAAGGACCTGCTGTACAGCACAGGGAAATATATCCAATATATTGTAACAACCTATAATGGAAAAGAATCTGAAAAAGAATATATATATATACACTTATATATACATATATATGTGTGTATAACTGAATCACTTTTCTGTACACCTGAAACATTGTAAATCAACTATACTTCAATTTGAAAAAAAAAGATGGGGCCCAGAGACTGTATCAGTCTATGAGTGTTCTCTATGGCACTTGGCACCACAGTCTACCAGCAACAGAGGAGAAAAGATGTTTGAAACATGTGGAACCAGAAACTAGTCTGTGGAAAATTCTTCCAATCATCAGATGTTTAAATCTTAAGTGGAAGATTTACTTTTCATGACATCTAGTCAAATTGGAAATTCACTCCTGTTAAGAACATGCTTGATAATAGCAAATATGCAATAATAAATGAAACGTATTTCTTTATCTTTCTTTTTGAATAGTTATTATGCAAAATAGAATTTATCAGATTTCCTTCTTTTGTAAAACATGCTTAGCAATATTGCAAACAGAATTTCTGTGAGAAGTTGAATGTCTGATTCATCTCAATTATCAATAATAAGAAATAAATTTCAATCAAACATACTAGCAGATCGAATTACTTTCTATCTTCTTCATGAAAATTTATTTTTAAAAGCCATTATCGTATGAAGAGGAAACTTAGGAGTACACAGGCAAAATATAAGAAAGGTGTGCCAAGTAGTTAATTAATAATAAATATTATATTGTTTTTCCAGATTTTGTGATGTTTATGATATATTCTGTATTTTTAAAGTATAATTTGTTGAGATTATTTTTCTAACTTTAATTAAATATTTAATTTCATAACCACTTTTATATACTTTTCCTTAAAGATGATCTACAAAATTGTATAACCTTAATATCCACCAAAACCTGGATCCATCCCAAATGTGAAGAATTTCTTTAGAAAAATATCTTTACTGCAATGTCTCCTCCTAGACGGGAAGTAAAATGGAATCCAGCATCTTAAACTCTGGCAACCTTCACTCCAAAGCAATGTGCAAACATGTTATGAAATAACCTTCCAGAGAATTCACCACCCATGGCCCACCAGTGAACCAGACCCACGCAGAGGCCTCAGGGACACTAGGAGGAGGTGGTATCACGTGTATCCAGGGCAGGTGCTTGCCCTGAGGATCCAGTGTTCCACAGGTGACGTCACTTTCTTTACTCCACCTAAACTAAGCAAACTGGAAGGCAACTTTACAACTGTTTTTTTTTAAAAAGAAACAAATCGACTTCCTTGAAATATGCTCTCTACATGAAAACAAAGAGCCCAGTTGCCCAGCAGCTATTATTTAGTGATAGGTAAGTAGGTAGGTAAGGGGATGGATAGGTGGATGGCTAGATGAAAGAAAGAAGGAAGGAAGGAAGGAAAGAAAGAAAGAAAGAAAGAAAGAAGGAAGGAAGGAAGGAAAGAAAAGAAAGAAAGAAAGAAAGAAAAGAAAGAAAGAAAGAAAGAAAGAAAGAAAGAAAGAAAGAAAGAAAGAAAGAAAGAAAAAGAAAAAGAAAGAGAAAAAGAGAAAGAAAGAAGGAAAGAAAGAAAGAAAGAAAAGGGAAGGAAGGAAAGAAAGAAAGAAAGCAAGGAAGGAAGGGAAGGAAGGAAAGAAAGGAGGGAGGGAGGGAGGAAGAAAGACAGGGAGAAAGAGAGAAGAAAGAAAGAAAGGGAATGAGAGAGAACTTGGGCAGATGTTAAATGTCTTTGTCTTATATGGAATTCAATATTTTCCCCAAATATATACATCTTAATTCCCTAGGTCTTCTGATTGTACCATGTGCCTCAGAATACTACGCCCTGTATTAGCTGACTTTGGGAGTTAAAGGAATGCACTTAGATGCTCTGGGAACACAAACAACTACTCTAAACCTTCGCCCGCTTCATTAAATGACAAAAAGCCTGCAGGACTGAGTTACAGTTCCAGAAGTTACTGTCACTCAACTGACACAAGTAAAAGCTTTGGAAAGAGAAAGGAGAAAAGGTTCATGTGAGAGGATGGGTGGGGAGAAGTGGAAAGCAAAGGGGAGTGAGAAGGGCAAGGATGGTGAGCACAGTCAGAACAGCCATGGCCAAGTTTGGAGAAGCCCAGGAGAGATGCTGGTGAAACAACCAGGGCTAGCAGCCACTCTCAGCCTAACCTCCGAGGTCAGGGCCTCAGGGAATTCCATCTGGACTTAATGTGGAGCCCCAGAAGCAGCAGCTCAACCCATACCATTGTCCAGAGAATTTCCAGAGGCTGAGGCAGTAAGGAGCAATCTGCCTCAGTGCTCTTTGATCCAGGATTTATTTATTTATTTATTTATTGGCGGTATGCGGGCCTCTCACTGTTGTGGCCTCTCCCCTTGCGGAGCACAGGCTCCAGACGCGCAGGCTCAGCGGCCATGGCTCACGGGCCCAGCCGCTCCACAGCATGTGGGATCTTCCTGGACCGGGGCACGAACCCACGTCCCCTGCATCGGCAGGCGGACTCTCAACCACTGCGCCACCAGGGAAGCCCCAATCCAGGATAATTTCATTTCCTAAAGCACCCACTGTGTGGCCCTAGAATTCATTGTTCTTTCTGCTCTCTCGTCTACTTAGGGCATTCCAATTAGACAGTGACCAAAGAAAAAAATCAGGAAAGGCGATTAGGTCTATCTATAAGTCTGATCCTACCGTGTAAGGAGACGTGGGAAGTAGGAAGAAGGAAGAAGCTGACCTTGACCTGCTATTTGTCTGAGCAGAGAACAGAGCAGGGTGGAGAATGTGGGAGAGAGGGTAGGGAGGGAAAAATAATTGGAAAACATTCAACATATCCACCTCCTGTGTCTCTGACTGACACCAGCCTCAGGATGAAGGCGCTGTTACAACTTTCTGGAGCACCCTTATTGCTAGCACTGGAGAGAAAATCCTGTCCTCATTTTAATTTTTTTAATAAACCTATTCAGTGTCAGTACAATTCTTCTACATTAACATCTATATCTTGTCTTCCGGAGAAGAAAAGGAAAAGAGACCACAATGGGGACGTGGCCTTCCCCAGCTCTGGCATGGTCCTGCCCTGAACACTAGAATATTTCTGGGGTAATATGCAGAGAAAGAGAGGAAACTTCCACTAAACCCATTTTCTCCCCATTTGGGGTCAGCTTCTGGAACCAATACTATGTTGGGTGATCATATGAAATTTGACTTACAGATAAATTTCTACCAATGAGTACAGGAAGTACCTATTAAACTTCTGTTTGTTTAATATGGTGCATGTGAAGTCTTATATAACCTTGTCATTTTATCCCAACTCCATCTGGCAAAAGAAAATATATTTTGTGAAAGAAAGATTCATTTCAAAACAAAAACATCATTTTGGTGTTTGGATCAGTCATCCCAAAGTGCTAGTGAAGATATAATTAAGTAATTTGATTTGCCACTAAAATAACTACCTTTATTTACTTGTTGCCATGATGCTGGGCTAAATCTCCTATTGCATCATCGTAGTCCTCTAATTACAAAAGAGAGTTGTTTTTCTATTTGGCCCTTCAGGGTTCAATGTCATAGTGTGATTGGTTAACATCCATTCCAGCTCAGACACCTAGTTTAAGCTGATCATGGCAATTCCTTTCCCCCTCCACTGACTTCTCAGAAGCGGATAGAGATTGCCCATTTGAGCTGAAAGGGAATGCAGAGAGCCAATCTCAGGGCTTCTAGGAAAAGCAGCCCATCTATCCCTCCCCAATGATGGTGAGCACGGTTGATTTTGGCAGCTGATATGAGCCTTACTGAGATACTGTCGCCACACTCAAATTAACATCATTCAATAATGATTTAAGGGACTTTCCTGGTGGCACAGTGGTTTAGACTCCGTGCTCCCAATGTGGGGGTCCGGGTTTGATCCCTGGTCCAGGAACTAGATCCCACATGCATGCCACAACTAAGAGTTTGCATGCCACAACTAAGGAGCCCGCCTGCCGCAAATAAGACCTGACACATCCTAATTAACTAATTAAAATGATTTAATAAAAGGGAATTACAAAGGTAGGGGCGGGGTGAAATGAGAACGCAAGGAATAAAGCAGCACCTTAGGGCAAGATGCAGGAGAGCTCTCATCACACTCGTTCCCAAAAGGCACAAGGGGCAGGGGTTACAGAACCCAGGAGACAGTGATGGAGAGAGGCTCACCTTGAGAAGAACTGTGACTTGGATTAAGGAATGTGGTCAGCACACCTTGACCTCACAAGGAGGAAGCCAGATGAATAAATATCCCAGCTTCATTCTCTTCTCTCTGCTCAGTTGCCTTCAAGGTCTTCCTATTGGCGGAATCCAGGCAGAAGCCAGCAGATGAGGGAGCCCACTCATGTAATCCATACAGGTGGGCCTCACAGGGCACAGAGCAGACAGAGAAGGGCAGAGGGTGGGTCTGAAGGGATAACTGAAAAAGTCCAAAACACTTTTGCTTTATTAAGCCTGCAAGGAAGGCAGCCAAAGATTGAAGACGGCGCTGTAGAAGTCAGAGCAGAGACAAAGCACCTGGGTGACTAATGACAAGCAGCCCTAAACTCTGCCCTGTCTCTGGACTCTCTGCTCTCTAAGACAAGTTTCCATATTGTTCAAGCCTGTTGAACTCATAGGAGCTGTAACCTGCTGCAGAAACTATCCTGACTCAGTGCTTTTTCAAACTGCAAGTGGTAACCCGTTAGCGGGTGGTGAAATCAGTTTAGTAGGCTAAAAACAGCCCTTTTTAAAAATGGAAGGGGGACTTCCTTGGTGGCGCAGTGGTTAAGAATCCGCCTGCCAATGCAGGGTACACGGTTCGAGCCCTGGTCCGGGAAGATCCCACATGCCGCGGAGCAACTAAGCCCGTGCGCCACAACTACTGAGCCTGTGCCCTAGAACCCGTGCTCCGCAACAAGAGAAGCCACTGCAACGAGGAGCCTGCGCACCTTAACGAAGAGTAGCCCCCGCTCGCCGCAACTAGAGAAAGCCCGCGCGCAGCACAGACGACCCAACACAGCCAAAAATAAATAATTAATTTTTTTAAAAAATGGAAGGGAAAAGAAAACAGAAAGACTAAAATAGAATATCTGAGAGTGCATCACACAATAAAAGAATAAGTATCTTTTCATGAAACTGATTTCAGTCATGTACACATACACATGCATACTTATACTAGACATGTAAAATGTATTTCTTACTATGAGTCAGGGTTTAAAAAAAAGTTTGAAAGTCACTCTGCTAACGGACAAAACAAGTTTTTCCTTCAGAAGTTTCTTCTCAGGCATATTGGGCATTCAGGAAATCACCTCAGCAACAGAAGCCTGCAGGGCATCTTTAAGAGCACAGCAGTCTTTGTGATTACAGCTTCTAGAATTATCTATCTGTGAAAAATAGGCTACAGGGTTCCAGAGGCTACAGTGCTCTCTATAGTAATAAAATGTTTCTCACTTATTTTTTAATATCCAACGTGTTTTCAAAGTTTTGCCACTTTCTATGCAAACAAATGCCCCACTCCTAATTTCTGCAGATACCGAAGAATGGTTTGAGTTCCAAATTATCAGTAATCGATTTCTTTTATCCTGATTCTAAAATTCTCTCCAGGACAGGAGAACTGCTAGTTTTCCTTACAGGACCCGTTCACAATTCCTTATTGTAAGATTTATCCTGCCAACCAAGTGTGCTATACTAGTAGGTACTTACTCTGAAAGTTCTAGCAAATATAAAGGGCCCCCTGATATCTGCTAGTAAAACACTGAACAGAATTTCGAGTTCATTTTTGAAAGATTAAAATGCAGGAAATTCCAGTGTCTCTTCACTTTACTGTCAGACGATCCTTTTGTCTGGTAATATAAAGCATTTAAAACTAAGGGGCTTAAAGAAGTGTTACTGCCCTTACGAATACTTTCACCTGCAAGTAAAAGATAAGTAAGAAAGACTTTCAATGATCTGAGCTAACAAGTTGTCCAGAGGTAGGCAGTTCTGGGTTCCATTTTGGGAGCAGTAGCTAAAAATGACATCAAGTATTCAGGCTCTTTTTATATTTCCACTCTGCCATTTTTAGTACAGTTTCTCTTTATCCAGTCATCTCATCACTTCATGGTTACAGGAAGACAGATGTAGCTACAAGCAAGTTATCCTCACTTAGCTACTTTCAAGACAAGAAGAGAGGCTTAGAGGTCAAAGGGCTTTTCACAATTCTCTGTATTTTTCACCAGGAAAATACTCTTTTCTAGAAGCTCCTTCTCCCAACACATTCCCTTACATCTTTTCAGCCAGAAGTTGGTCATATGCAAAACACTAGACCAACTACAGGCACACAGGAACCAGATCACCATGACTGGCTAAGACCCGTGAGATTCATTCCCTGTAGATCACAACCTGCCTTGAGATTTAGGAATCTGAATGAAATCGGAATTCTGTTGGTTTGCCAAGAGAAAATGGTGGATAAGAGCCTTTGACAACACCTTCCTCCTCTCATTCTGCTAGCAAAATTGGACTGTCTCATTGGAACAGGTTAAATGACTTTTGTAACGTAAGCTCATTGGAAAGGCTCTTGGAAACAGAGGTCATCGGTGTGCTTTCTCCATACTGAGTAAACTTTTGAAAACTGTGGAAACAGAAACAAATAACCTGACGCTCTTAAACCTCAGCTTCTGCAGAAGAAGCTTTAACTAAAAATTTTCTATGCCAAATGCCTTCTAGAATGAGACTAATGTTGTACAAATCTAAGTCAGGTACATGAGTCAATTAGAATGAATAGCCAAGGATATCTCAGATTTGGTTTTAATTCTCTGCATATCTGTATTCCACAAAATCTTAAGAACAATTCCAATTTGTTCTATTATGTGCTAAGTATACATCCATGTTAACATACATATACAACAAAAACTAGATTAGTTATTCCTTTGGTTGACATAAATCTGAAAATACCTCCCCACTAGATCACTTCATTATTTAGAGCAAAATATCATAAATTCCTGGGAAAAATCAAAACTGCTCACTTGCATAGTGAAAATCTTGATTAGATGCTCTTATAGAAACTGGCTCTTTTTTTTTTTTCAGATCAAATCTATTTATTAAAACTGAATACCAGATCAGTATTCCACTAAAATGTTCAAATTATCAGCTAGGTTTTCTAGTCTGAATAGCAGTCATTCCTGCACTGTCAAAAACTCAGAGAAGCGCTATATGACAAACTATTAGCATCACACATTTAATGTTTGAACTTGCCTTGGACTGAGACGTTCATGCTCACAGACTTTGTATAGCGATAGCCGCCAATAGATATAGATCTCTTACGCTAGGGGGGACTGTGCTAGACATTTTCCAGACACATTCTCATTTAATCCTCACAAGTCTGGGATGAAGGTATTATTTTCCAAATTTTACATCTGAGGTAACTTCTTAGGAAGACGATGTAAACATTGTGCAGTTACCAAAAGTATTGTCAAGCATGTTGAGGTCATTATTATAAATCTATTGTAATAGATTTAGTTATAGCTTGAATTGGATATTTTACATTTGCTGAAGTCCATGGAATTTAGAGTTATGATTTACTTAGTTTGTTTAGATATTCAAGTTCTTTGTTTATGAACAAGAGAAACAGATTCTGGTTAACTGAAGTAAAGCTGAAACATATTGGGAGAACATGGAGTAGCTCGCAGAATCAAAGAGGAATAAATAACTGGATCATTGGAAGAAAAAGAAACACAAAAATTTCCAACATCTAGGTAGCAGGAACTAATGGACCAGCTCCTTCAGGAAAACAGCATAGAGATGATCCATTATGCTCACTTCCTTTGGACATGGCTCACAATTCTAACTTCTAGTAGGTTAAATCTGATTGGCCAAGCTTGGGTCACATGCCTAACTATTTTTCAAGAGGAGAGTAGGGATCTTTATTATTGGCATAAATAGGGAAAGAGGAGTTCCCTAAGGGAAAAAGAAGGTGCTACTTCCAGAAGATGAAGGAGGGGACCCTGGGTTGGCAAAATCACGAGTTGTCCATGACAGTACATTGCAGAGCTGGGATTCAAACCTCAAACCACGCCAAATCTTTTGCTCTTAACCATTTTCCTATTTCTTTTTTTTCAATCTCTCATTAGTAAAATAATTCCAGTGGAGCAAAGTGAGATAAATATATGATAATTATTGCATAGGGCATGGCATTGCTGTGTACATATTCAATGATTAATACCAGCACTCACAGAAAAGCCTCGAGGGGATCCAATGGCAGGTCTTGCTAATGATTTTGGCATCTTGTCTGTTAATCTCCTTTGTGCCATGCTGGCCTGCTTGTTGGGAAGCTCTGTTAGCAGCCAGACTCATCTAATCAACCAAATCTGGGATCTTTGAGGAGTCTTAGTTCAGTTCAATTGCAAAAGCGTGCACTTCCTTTTTCCATCCGTCTGACATCAGAAAAATAACATTATTACTACTCTTAGTGTCATCTAGCAGTTTCATTTGTGGTTTACTGTTCCAGTATCAGCTCTGGGAAACAAAATATCAACTCATATTTTAAAATTTCCAAGTTCCTTTTTGATGTAAAGATTTATTTTTCTACAAAATTTCCATGGTTTTCATTAATGTGTAAAGAGAAAACTCAGATTATAAAATTTTGCTTTTTAAGTTAAAGGTAGGTGTCAGGTTGTAAAGTAGCCATCTGAAAGTCCCTTTGATATTTTAAAGTTCTCACCATTCAATATTTTTATTCTTTAAAGCTGTAACATGTATTATTGTGAAATGCCTGAAGGCTTCATTTGGAATTATGAAACCAGGCTTCTTTTTTTCTCATAAAATATTGTATGTATTTTAGTGTAGCTTGGTCCTAGTGAGTAAAACCAAATAAAATCTAGCAAGAAATAAAGAAAGAATGAAAGAATGGAAGGAAGGAAGGAAGAAAGAAAGGGAGGGGGGAGGGAGGGAAGAGAAAAGAAGAGAAGAGGAAAGAAAAGAAAAAAAATAAAATAAGAATTATTCTTCACTACCGTTTATTGAACCTGTCAGGACATGGGGTAGGGTACATATCTACACACACAATCTCAATTGATGGCAAAGACAATTACTACTAAAAATAAATATCATTTTGTGAAGGAAACGAAAGGATAAAGTGAAACAAGGAACCATGACATTGGCCCAACAAAATGGCTGTGTTAAATTGAAGAATTTAATAGGAATCTATTTGCTATTTTTATTTTTATTTATTAAATTAATTTATTTATTTTGGCTTGTTGGGTCTTCCTTGCTGCGTGCGGGCTTTCTCAATTTACAGTGAGCAGGGGCTGCTCTTTGTTGCGGTGCGCGGGCTTCTCATTGCAGTGGCTCCTCTTGTTGTGGAGCACCGGCTCTAGGCATGCGGGCTTCGGTAGTTGTGGCACGCAGGCTCAGTAGTTGTGGCGCACAGGCTTAGTTGCTCTGCAGCATGTGGAATCTTCTCGGACCACGGCTCGAACCTGTCTCCCCTGCACTGGCAGGCGGATTCTTAACCACTGTGCCACCAGGAAGTCCTATTTGCTATTTTTAAAAGGACTTCTGAAGGTTCTGTGAGACTTATGGAGCAGGGGACTATGGATGTCGCTCTAGATCTGGACTCAGAGAGGTCCAGTCCCAACTCTGCCATTGAATAGCTTATGTATCCAAATCAAGTACTACCACACTATTTCTGTGGGTACCAATCTCTCATATGTAAAGTGGAGATAATAAAACCACCTAATATATTTTGTGTGTGTGTTAAACAATACTTCCAAGGTACTTAGAATGGTGCCTGCACTTTATATTATTATATCTATGTTTAAGATACTAGGGAACCATGAAAAGTATGTTGTAGAAATAATATCCATTGACATGGGGAAACGTTTGTTATAAAATAGTATACACAGCATGAGTCTATTTTTTATAAGCTATATGTATGTATATATATTCATTGACAATGGAAACATATAATGTGAATGGTGGTTATCTCTGAGTGATAGAATTATGTGATATTCGCTATTTCATTGTGTTTTTCCATATTTTCCAGATTTTACCAAATGAACCTGATTGATTTTATAATCAGGAAAAATAAATCACTAGAAATACAACCAGCATTTTTTTTAATGGTTTTACGTAGGAAAGATGAAATCAAGTAGAAAAGAGCCTTTCCATTCTGACAGTCAAGGTCAAAAGAAAACTGGCCAGGTCACAGAGGAGTTAAAAATCTTCAGCTCAGGGCTTCCCTGGTGGCGCAGTGGTTGAGAGTCCGCCTGCCGGTGCAGGGGACACGGGTTCGTGCCCCGGTCCAGGAAGATCCCACATGCCGCGGAGCGGCTGAGCCCGTGAGCCATGGCCGCTGAGCCTGCACGTCCGGAGCCTGTGCTCCGCAACGGGAGAGGCCACAACAGTGAGAGGCCCGCGTACCGCAAAAAAAAAAAAAAAATTTTCTGTGCCACTGAGACTCTTTGCTATCTGGCAAGGGCAAACTCAAACTTCCTGGCATAGGTGGCATAAGTGAATGAAGGTGGTCAGTTAGGGACAGAGTCCTGGTGAATCCATGACTCATCTGAGCAGGACAGCATCCAGCCACCCTCCCACATGGGAATGTCACCCAGGGCTGCCAGATTTCCCAGATGCCAGAAATCTAGATTTTTATATGAAATCTCCCATATCAACAAATCCAATTTGGGGTTGTTGTTTAAACACTGTGAAAGCCAAACCAAACAAATCTATGGACCAGATGCAGCTGGTTGAGAGGAGACAGGGAAGAATGCGTGATTTTTTTTGCATTTCATTTAAAGTGACTCTGCCTTGAAAATAAAATTTCACTTCTAGCCGGTTGAAATCAATCAGAGTTGAGTGTAAAGCTTACCAGTGCCTGGCATAGTCTGTGCTTGGCGACGGCTTCCCTTTTAAACTGAAATGTGAGCCATAATGTCGAGTCTTGTTCAAGATAGTCAGCCTCTATCCATATAAACTTATGTGCATGGTCAAATGCAACCAGAATCATCTGAAAAGTCTGGTTCCTCTGTCTGCATCCACTGATAGAGTATTGTTTTTCCTGGCCTTCTTTTCAGAAAATAGCTGCCATGTAACATAAGGAATCAAGAGGGCTGGGTGAGCACATCTGGTTCTGACCAAAGTCTGTGTGAGCAGTGTGGCATCTCTTCTGATTCTGATGGTGTAGCAGCTTCTCAAGTTTGGCAGGTGATGTAAAAGTCTCTAGATATTTAGGCTTAGAAAGCCGAAAAGAAAGCTATGAAACTTGCCCAAGCTGACCAGCACGTGGGAAGAAGAAAATTAGTGGATGTGTCAGCAGTACATTCTATATCATCTTTAACCAACAGTATCCTGCAAATCAAATGACTGCACCTATAAGATTATACTCTTGGTGCCCAAAGCACTATTTTTATTGCTTTCATTTTTGTGCTTTTTCCCCATTTTTATCTTTATTTTTCAGGTGGGAAAACATTCACCCCGATATCTGAAATAATGACTTCATGTATTACACACCTTGGAATTCTCCTTGCAATTTGTCAATGGAATGGATGAGTGAATACATTATCTTAAATCACAGAGGCTAGAACAATGACCTCTTTTACTCTGTCATGTACAAGGCAACAAATCACAGGTGCCCATTTATTACACATAACAATGAATGAATAACAGTGAATAAACAAGAGGCTTAGAAGCTCCTTCTGATCACTAATGGGCACTGCAATAGTTCCAGTGTAATGATTATCATAAAGGTATTAACAGTGGTATTATGAGAATATAGGAGGATTTGATCTAGTCAGGGATATCAGTGAAGTCTTCCTTGGGGAAGAGATAAAGGATATATAGGGCTGTTCATTAGGAAAGAAGGGCAGAAGGAATATTCTGGGACAAGTGTCAGCAAATTATAGTCCATGGACCCCATTCAGCTCATCCCATATTTTTATAAATATAAATTTGATCGGATGACAGACACACCCACTCATTTATATAGTGTCCATGGCTGCTTTAGAGCTAAGATGGCAGATTCAAGTGGTTGGGAGAGAAATCATATAATTTGCAAAGTCTAAAATTTTGATTATCATGGACCTTCACAGAAAACGTTTTATTGACCTATGTTCTAGGCAGAAGGAATAAGATATTCAAAAGCCCTGTGGCCAGAGAGAGGATTAGTAGGAACAACTGAGAGAAGGCCTATGAGATCAAAGTGGGGAGAGTAAGGTAAGAGGTGGTAAGCATATGGTGAGAGATGAAGCTAGAGAGGTAGGCGAGCCCAAATCTACTCAATAGAGTCTCGAGGGCCACATTAAACAGTTTGGGCTTTTTCCTGGAAGCAATCTGAAGCCATTGGAATATCTTAGGCATGAGGGGGACAGGGAGAGGATGACAGAGTTGACACGATTAGTTCATATTGGAAGACCATTGAAGCCACACTATGACAAATGGACTGAAAGAAGGCAAAGTGGAGGCAAAATACAACACTTAAGAGACTCTTGAAAGAGACCAATGTTTTTCTGGGGGTAGGCAAAGCACCACAAAACTCCAAAATTTCAGTGACTTATCATAACTAAGGAGAATTCCATGCTGCAAATTCATTCAGTTTCTGTTGATACAATAGTTTGTATGTGGAGATAAAATCTAATCTCATTTGGTGGAAGAAAATGAGCACAATTAAAATATTAACATTCCTCAAATCCAGACTAGTTTAATTAATACATAGTAAACAAGAGTGTGTAAAGAAGCATAGAAATTTAGCTTAAATCTGCATGAAGAAAATGACTACCCATGCTTTAAAATTATTGGTTTTATGATTCTTGAAATACAAAAAACAAACAAAAAAAAAACAGGAGGGGAAAGAGAAGAAAGAGTAGAAGGAGGAGGAGGTGGAGGAGGTGGAGGAAGAGGAGGAGGAGGTGGAGGGAGAGATTGACTACAAAAAGACATGGGG
>NW_020174698.1:3085810-3121042 GCF_003031525.2 Neophocaena asiaeorientalis asiaeorientalis
GAGGAGGAGGAGGAAGAGGAGGAGGAGAAGAAGAAGTAGAAGAAGAATGAGGCTCCTGTTGCAAAGTATGGAAATATGCAAATGAGAGTCAGGTGAAAACTTCATCTACAGTAATCCTAATTTGCACTTCTGTGCCTGTTGCACATTTAGAAGACAATTACCTAGGTTTTCACATTTTCTGGTGATCAGTGCTATCCTGACTTAGACCTGGGAACATCTGTGTCTGTTGTGCAACACTGATGAACTTGAGCTTGGAGCTGTTAGCCTTGTACCTCTCTCTACGAATAATACGGAACACATAAATGCTTAAAACAACGCAACCAGAAACCTGATCTTGCCGGTCGTCCTTGGTATCAAATTCATTTATCAGTCCACCAAGGTCACTGACCTCAATTCCCCACAGCCTAGCTACTAAAATGATTAATTGATCCATTTTCTTATTTCATTCAATTTGAAGGAGAAAAAAAGTGAAAATATTTTCAATAAATTGACCTGTAAGCAATTGTATTTAGCTTGCTGCATCTTCTAAAAATGTATTAATGGTAATGAGAAGCGTCAGTACATGCTCCAACAGAGATAAGAGTGAACAAAGAAACAGTACCTTTTATTACATATCTTCGTCACATTAATTAACTTGTTATCCCAGGTTTAGTCCTCTCTCTACAATTCTCCAGACTATTCTAACCTCAAATTCATAGGTATATGAATTGAAAGAATACACTGGGAGATATGGAGATCTAATTGGATTTCTATAGAGGAAATAAATATGTAAGAACTTTTTAAAATGTATTTATTTTTATAGTGATTAATGGAGAACCCTAATGTTGAGTAAAACACAGTTTCCCTCCAAAATTCAGGGCAAAAGTTGTCCATTAGAAGTTTCATGAAAATTGTGTTGCCTTCTTCATGGAATGTTAAGCACAGAGAAAATAATAAAAGCATATGCACAAGTTAATTTATTCTCATTGTAATGACCAAATAATCAAAGGATCAATTCATTCTAAACACCTGGACAATACCATATAGTATTTTTAATATGATACTCGGTAGTGTACTGGTCAATAGTTAACAAATGGTTAGGTGGTGGGAGTCCTGATTTGCAGAGTGTGTTGGTATATATGGGGTAAATATACCCACCATGACTGATGTCAAGCTTTCAATGTAAAGTCACTGAACAGGGAGTAAGGAAGAAATGTATTGTAATGCATCATTGTATAGTATTTTCTCCATACAGGATCTGTCAGATTTAGCAAATAAAAAGCCAGAATGTCCAATTAAATCTGAATTTCAGGTAAACAACACATAATCCTTTTTTTTTTTTAAGATTTTTTTTTTTTTGATGTGGACCATTTTTAAAGTCTCTATTGAATTTGTTACAATATTGTTTCTGTTTTATGTTTTTGATTTTTTGGCAGTGAGACATGTGGGAACCTCGCTTCCCGACCAGGGATCGAACCTGCACCCCCTGCATTGGAAGAAGTCTTAACCACTGGACCACCAAGGAAATCTCCATAATTCTTTTATTATAAGTATTTCCATGTGATATTTGGGACATACTTATACTAAGAGAGTATTCATCATTTATCTAAAACTCAGATTTAACTGGGCATCCTGGATTTTATCTGGCAATCCTAATATAGATACCATAGACATAGTCTCAAGGGCATAGGTAATAGTAAAATATAATTCATTTTGAGTATTTATTACCTTTCTTGTGAAAATAATTTAAATTTTAAGTTTATATAATTTGATTTTTAATAATGACTGTGTTTGACAACTGGCTCAAAAATTCCTGAAAATTTAACCATTGGCTTTTGCAAGTCAGTGCTCGCACACCTCTGATTTTTTTTTTTTTTTTTTGCGTTACGCGGGCCTCTCACTGTTGTGGCCTCTCCCGTTGCGGAGCACAGGCTCCGGACGCGCAGGCTCAGCGGCCATGGCTCACTGGCATAGCCGCTCCGTGGCATGTGGGAACTTCGCGGACGGGGGCACGAACCCGTGTCCCCTGCATCGGCAGGCGGACTCTCAACCACTGCACCACCAGGGAAGCCCACACCTCTGATTTTATATTTAAGTATAATAGCTCTACATAAGAGAGTTAGATTTTGAAAATGCAACGATGGTACAAATCTTAAAGTGTATCTTTATTACTCATAATATTACTGTGATTTTAAAACAGCTTATAAACATGGCTTCATTCACTTTCAGTTGAAGTAAATTTCAGTGGAATTGAACTCTCCCAACCCCCATGCCACCCCTTAACTCCCACTCCTGGAAAAATCTCTGTAGCAAGGAAAAATACATTTTTAGACTTCTTCCTTTCCCCTTTTAGGGATTTGTGTGGTAACCAGCCCTCTTTAGAATGGGGTGATTTTAATGAAAAAGCTCTAACTTCAAAGCTTCTGCCACTTTTCTGTGGGCTGAAGAATGGAGAACTAGAGTAGGAGGTCCTTTTGTCCTCGTGTTTGAGCACTTTGATCAGATATGGGTAATGCAGAGATAAGCCTGGAATTTTGTTTGGGGTGCTGCACCAATTCACAAACAAAGTAATGGGACTAGGAGTGTGCAGTCCTGCAGATAAGGAGAAAACACGATTAAGACGCGATTAAGACGCGCTTTAGAGAACTGGGTACTGAGAAGGCCAAAACAACAATTTACCTAATTTTTTAAACTAATAAAATATAAAATAAGATATAGAATAAAATAAAATAAATAGAGCAGGTGTCCCTCACTTGAGCCAAACATTACACTCAAAGGATTTTCTCTTTTGGACATTTAGGGCATTTCTATTTCATGGTAGAAACTTGTATTGTGAATTATCACCATATATATATTAGACTAAGTTTTATTTTATGTTTTCTTCAAGTGAGGATCCCCCAGTACACATTCTGTTTCATATTATAAATTTATGTATGATCTAGCTTAATTCTCAATGTTTGCCCTATATGTTGACTTCAGTTATCCTGGGAGAACATAAAAGTATATACGAAATGCAGCATTAAAAATAGTAGTTTGTATTTTATATCAGAGCCTGTACCTGACAAAGAAATCTGCAAGAAAAATAGCAAAGTTAGATATCATACCAGTTCTGTAATCTAGTTCCTTTTCTTAATTTTCTCATATCTTTTTAATTAATTAATTTATTTATTTGGTTGCACCAGGTCTGAGTTGCAGCATGAGGGCTCCTTAGTTGCAGCACATGGGTTCCTTTGTTGTGGCATGTGAACTCTTAGTTATGGCATGCATGTGGGATTTAGTTCCCTGACCAGGGATTGAACCTGGGTCCCCTGTGTTGGGAGCATGGAGTCTTATCTACTGTGCCACCAAGGAAGTCCGTCTCATTTCTAATATTAGAAAATTGTATCACAAATAGGAAGTTATTAAACATATTTGAAGTCTTTTCTATTAATTTGAATAGTAACTCAGTAAAGTATTCCTATAGGTTCATCAGAGTTGTTTATGAACTTTATTTAGTTACCAAACTGAGTTTTGACTATACCAGAAATCTGTTATATTACTGGTAGTAATTGAGCTAGACATAATTAAACTATTTCACTAGCATAACAGGTATTAAAATTTTCTTCTAACCATCTGATTGGACTGGTATTGATTAGCTCAAAGGTGCATTCTAGAATTATCTTCAAAGGTTGCATTATTTGTCAAACTCTGTTATCTATGGCACTAAATGATTAAAATCAATCCTTCTAGGTTTTACTTTTGTAAAATGAAATTGAATTTATTTCCATTTTTCTCAGTAAATTGAAATAAGATGTACACAAAGCAGAAAGAGATGGTAAATTTGTCCCAAATAGAAATGTAAAACTAATTCAGAACTTTAAATAAAATGTTTCATAGATAGAATGGAAGAAATAAAATGGTAAAAATACAAGTGAAAGTGAAAAGAAGTGATTATATCTAGGACTTTGTCTCATTGGTACACAATACAGTATTATTATTGGGTTTTAAAAATTCATTTATTTACTTACTTTTTGGCTGCATTAGGTCTTCTTTGCTGTGCACGGGCTCTCTCTAGTTGTGGCGAGTGAGGGCTACTTTTCGTTGTGATGTGCAGTCTTCTCATTGCAGTGGCTTCTCTTGTTGCGGAGCATGGGCTCTAGGCATGTGGGCTTCAGTAGTTGTGGCTCAGGGGCTCTAGAGCACAGGCTCAGTAGTTGTGGCGCACGGGCTTAGTTGCTCTGTGGCATATGGGATCTTTCTGCTCTCATTAATTTTTACTTACACCTACTAAAGAGGTTGTAGCATTTCTGATCACACGATAATGAAAAAGTCACCAAGTGATAACTAAGGATCCCAAGTTCACCAACCAGCTGCAAGACTTTGGCAAATCACTTTGCCTCTCTGGGTCTCAGTTGTCTCCCCTGGAGAATGGAAGATTGGACCATATATTCCCTAAGCATTCTTTCTAAAATTATAAAAGTCTGAACTCAAACATCGAAATAGAAAAGCAGATCCTTTAAATGACTCAGCAGCTTTTATGCAGTTAGAACGGTGAATGATAAGACTTCAGCAGCCCTTTTTTAGTTTCATTTTATTAGATAAAAGTCTCATTATTTTTTTCTTCAATCAAAACTTGGTAAGAATTCAGAATATTAATAAATGTTAATATAATGGAGTTGTTAGTGGAAAAAGTTCTATATTTTGAAGAAACATATCACAGGTTCCATTTTAACATCAGAGTGACAGATTCGGTGCTTAGTCACAAATGGCAGAAATTACATCCTTTTTCAGTTTAATTTTATGTTTATTTCTTTTATTTTTTTTTTCAGTTTAATTTTAAAATAATAGATCAACTAACTTTTCTGAGGGAGCCTGGATCAAGATTGAAAATAGAAGGACATGGAGCTCCTCTCACAAATAAAACAATATATCAACCTAAAACAGTACCAGGGGCTATGTCGTTTTTCAAAATTACTTCAGGGAGTATACTAGGAAAAAAATGTAAAGACTGCTGTTCTAAACAGACTTATCTTGCTTAGTGCTTTATTCCTAATCCTAAGCATAATGCTAGAAACATAGTAAATCCTCAATAAATCATGAAGAGAAGTCCTGAGGAACAAAGGAGACCTTGAAGAAATCTCCCAGGGACTAAATCTTTATTATTCTTTGCCACCTATTTTACAAGCTACCCCTTTGTACTACAAAAGATAGTAGCCATTTTGATATTCTTTGAGTCTCTTTGGTTTGAGACAATACACTATCCCACAATTTCTTTCACCAACCCCACTTTAGACAGACACCAAGGAGGAAGAGGGTTTTTTTTTTTTAACACTTTTATTGGAGTATAATTGCTTTACAATGGTGTGTTAGTTTCTGCTTTATAACAAAGTGAATCAGCTATACATATACATGTATCCTCATATCTCCTCCCTCTTGCGTCTCCCTCCCACCCTCCCTATCCCAGAGGGCTTTTGACTAAGCATATCATCCAGTCCTAGTCATGGTGTCCTCAAAGCTGTGTGGCCAAGTCATGAAGGTTTAGAGATGTAGAGCTCAGTCTATTTCTCCTCCAGCTGAAGGAAGAGAATACAAAAATAGAGCTCTGCAGGATAGACTAAAATCCTGGGTAAATGCAATGTAGTTAGGAAAATAGTTCTCTTCTTCCTTGTGAATTTACATGGATGTATCCCAATGGTCCATAAATTCCAGAGAAATATTTTAATATTGGTGTGTTTATACAATTATAATCTAAAAAGTATATATTGTCAGATTTTCTTCTACAGTGAATTAGCAACTGAAAGTAATTTTCAAGAAATAAGATGTTTGACATATGTATATGTATAACTGATTCACTTTGTTATAAAGCAGAAACTAACACACCATTGTAAAGCAATTATACCCCAATAAAGATGTTTAAAAAAAAAAAAAAAGAAATAAGATGTTTGTTTCTTAAGCCAGTAGTTTTCCTGCTGTAAATTCTCTAGAATTAAAAAAAAAAAAAATTAAAAAAAAAAAAAAAATTTAATGCTTTAAACATTTTATGTTACTTAAGTCTAGGTAAGAAAAAAAGTCAATTCACTGGAGAACATCTTTAAAAAATTAATTTATTTGAAGCAGTGCATCCTTAGTCACAAGAGTGGTACAATGATAAAAAAAAAGGAAAATGTTTTCCCAACAGTTCCACTTTTAAGAATTTGTCCAGGAGAAAAAAGTCATATAACTATATGAAAATGTATGTGCAAGGATATATACTGTAAAAAAAAAAAAAGGGGGGTGGGGGAACTCAACAACAGAGTATTGGATATATACATTAGAGAACTTTTATACATGGTATAATATGTAACTATTTAAAATAAGGTAGAACTATATTGATATTAAAATATGTTAAAGTAAATAAACAAATTGCAGAAAAGTGTATATAATATAGCTCTATTTTTGTTAATAAATAAATATACATGCAAACACAGAAGTTCATGTGTAGAGATAAACTTGAAAGAACAATACTAAACTATCAATTATGTTTACATTTGGGTAGTGGAATTGTAGTAAGCCTAGGAGAAAACGACAACTTTTATAAGTTCCTACATATAAATTTTTACTAAGAGCAAGTACTATTCTTATAAACTTAGAAAACCCACAATCACTCACCAAAAACATAATGAAGTTAAAAATTAATTATTGGAAAAAAAAAATTAATTATTGGAAAGAAAGGATATATTTATTTTTCTTTGTAGATTATTTTAACTAGAAAAACCCAAAGGATTGATTGAAAACTGTTATAATTAATAAAATGAATTTAATAAAGTGATTGTTTTAAAGATTACATATTCCTTGGGACTTCCCTGGTGATCCAGGGGGTAAGACTCCATGCTCCCAATGCAGGAGCCCAGGTTCAATCTCTGGTTGGGGAACTAGATTCTGCATGCATGCCACAACTAAGAAGTCCACATGCCACAACTAAGATCTGGCACAGCATAAATAAATAAATAATAAATACTTTTTTTTTTTTTAAGTTCTCTGAATATAAATACATTTTTAAAAAAGATTACATATTCCTCTAAAAGAGCTTATCAATATTCCAACCATAACCAACTAAAAAGTCTAATGGATAAAACATACGTGAACAAGATGAACATTTCTGACTTCCTTTTTCCACTGTCTATTCCATGATTGTTTTTGTTGTTGTTGTTTTGTTTTTGTTTTTATTTTTTGTACCCATCCAGAACCTCATCCAGGTTTCTTTACCCAGTGGAATGATCCAAATGTCATTCCTGAAGCTTCTGAACCCTCTATGATTCTGACTGGTTTGGATGCTGCAATTTTCCATCAACTTTACTTTTGGACGTGAAAGTACTAAAAGGCAGCCAGAGAATGCCCTTGCTTCCACATATAGACCTTCAATTGTTTGTCATCAACTCAATTTCCTCTTGGTAATTAGGATGAATCATCCTAGCCAGTAGCCTAATCCCCTTCTTTTTCTCTTGGTTCAGTGGCATGGGGATTCCAAATTGGCCAGGTGGCAGTCTCATCTTCCTACTCAGCAGAAGTATTGTTGTATTCCCAGTGGAGTATTCCTCCCTTGAGAAGTAAGACCTCCAAACCAGCAGACCTCAGAAGTACAGGGACAGGAAGCAAGAATTCTGCAAGTAGGTTATAAGCTGAGAAACAGTAACTTAAAAACTGGCACAAGTGTTAAATGAACAAACAGAATAAAAAATATATACATCTTAAGTCATATACTAGAGAAAAAAAATTTACAACCATGAAATGAGATCAGGCTATTATAAAAAAGGACTATTCAAAGAATACTCAGAGGATTTCCCTGGTGGCGCAGTGGTTGACAGTCCGCCTGCTGATGCAGGGGACATGGGTTTGTGCCCCGGTCCGGGAGGATCCCACATGCCGCAGAGTGGCTGGGCCCATGAGCCATGGCCGCTGAGCCTGCGCGTCTGGAGCCTGTGCTCCGCAACGGGAGAGGCCGCAACAGTGAGAGGCCCACGTACCGCAAAAATATAAAAAAATAAAATAATAAAATAAAACAAATACTCAGGAAAAAGATCTTAGAAATTAAAATATAATATCAGAATTTTAAAAATTTAATACAAGAGGATGAAAATAAAGCTATGGGAATGTTACAGAAATTTTAAAATAAATTAAAAGATAGAAAATAAAAGAGAAAAGATATGAAAATTAGAGAACCAATCCAAAAAGTTCATCTTCCAATTGATTTCAGAATAAGAGAGAAAAATAAACAAAGTAAAATATTTAACAAAAAATATTAAGAAAATTTTCCAGAATTAAAGAATGTGAGTTTCTTAATAAAAATGTCCCACTGAATGCCTATAATGATAGATTGAAAATAGAACCACACTAATGTTCATTGTTACTGATTATAGTACATTTGGAACAAAGAAAATATCCTACAAGTTTCCAGAGGGAGAGAAAAAAAGCCAAATACAAAAGATCAGGTAAAAGGATCCCACTAGCAACACTGGAAGTTAAAAGGAACTGTAAGATGAATAAGGTCTGAGGATCTAATATATAACAAGGTGACTATAGTTGATAACACTGTATTGTATAACTGAAATTTGCTAAGAGAGTAGAACTTAAATGTTCTCACTGGAAAAAAAGGTAAATATGTGAGATGGATATGTTAATTAACTCAATGGGGGAGAATCCTTTCATAGTGTACACATATATCAAAACATCACATTGTACACTTTAAATACCTTATAATTTTATTTGTCAGTTATATCTCAATAAGGCTGAAGAAAAAGTAAATCTCTGCCCAATCTCTCAACCACTTATCCTTATATGAAAATAAATTCAAGAAACACTGTATCGAACCTGTTGGAAATGCTTCTTAACACCAATGTAAAATAGTTAGCTAGTGGGAAGCAACAGCACAGCACAGGGAAATCAGCCCCATGCTTTGATGACCGAGAGGGGTGGGATCAGGAGGGTGGGAGGGAGGCTCAAAAGGGAGGGGATATGGGGGTATATGTATGCATTTGTTGTACAACAGAAACTAACACAGCATTGTTAAGCAATTATACTCCAATAAAGATCTATTAAAAAAAAAAAACTACGAGATACATTTCACACTCGAGATGAAAATCAAAACTACAATGAAGTATCAACTCATGCCAATCAGAATGGCCATTATCAAAAAATCTAGATACAATAAATGATGGAAAGGGTGTGGTGAAAAAGGAACCCTCCTGCACTGTTGGTGAGAATATAAATTGATACGGCCACTATGGAAAACAGCATGGATGTTCCTTAAAAAACTAAAAATAGAACTACCATATGACCCAGCAATCCTGCTACTGGGCATATACCCTGAGAAAACCATAATTCAAAAAGAGACATGTACCACAATGTTCACTGCAGCACTATTTACAATAGCCAGGCCATGGAACCAATGTAAATGTCCATCGACAGATGAATGGATAAAGAAGACGTGGCACACATATACAATGGAATATTACTCAGCCATAAAAAGAAACGAAATTGAGTTATTTGTAGTCAGGTGGATGGACCTGGAGTCTGTCATACAGAGTGAAGCAAGTCAGAAAGAGAAAAACAAATTCCGTATGCTAACAGTATTTGTTTAGATAAGGAATCTAAAAAAAAGGTACTGATGAACCTAGTTGCAGGGCAGGAATAAAGACGTAGACATAGAGAATGGACTTGAGGACACGGGGTGGGAGGGGGTAGCTGGGGCCAAGTGAGAGTAGCATCGACATATATACACTACGAAATGTAAAATAGTTAGCTAGTGGGAAGCAGCAACATAGCACAGGGAGATCATCTCAGTGCTTTGTGATGACCTAGAGGGGTGGGATAGGGATGATGGGAGAGAGGCTCAGAGAGGGGGAATGTGGGGACATATGTATGCATATGGCTGATTCACTTTGGTGTACAGCAGAAACTAACACAGTATTGTGAAGCAATTATACTCTAATAAAAATCTATTAAAAAAAAAAAAAAAACAGCAGGAACTGGAGAAACACTTTCGGAAGAGTGAAGGAAAATTAGTTCACTCCAGAATTACATACCCAGCCAAACCATCAGTTAGGTGTGAGGATAAAACAGATATTTTCAGTCATGTAAGGTTTCAAAATTTATCTTGCATGCACCTACTTCTGGAAACTTCTGGTAATTGTGTTTCACCAAACCAAGGAACTAAATCAACAAAAAAAGAAATGGGATCCAATAAAAAAGATAGAGGTGATAAGAATCCCCAGGATTGTGGTATAGGGCAGGGGTCCCCAACCCCTGGGCCGTGGACTGGTACTGGTCCACGGCCCATTAGGAACCAGGCCACACAGCAGAAGGTGAGCAGTGGCTGAGCAAGCAAACTTCATCTGCCGCTCCCCATTGCTCCTCATCGCTCGCATTACCACCTGAACCATCCCCCCTCTCCCTGTCTGTGGAAAAATTGCCTTCCGCGAAATCAGTCCCTGGTGCCAGAAAGGTTGGGAACTGCTGGTATAGGGAGATCTCAGGATGACAGCTATAACAGTAAGTGGAAATGGTAACCAATCTATATTGTAACAGTTAAGAATACTCCAGGGCTTCCCTGGTGGCACAGTGGTTGAGAGTCCACCTGCTGGTGCAGGGGACATGGAATTGTGCCCTGGTCCAGGAAGATCCCACATGCCGCGGAGCGGCTGGGCCCGTGAGCCATGGCCGTTGAGCCTGCACGTCCGGAGCCTGTGCTCCGCAACGGGAGAGGCCACAACAGTGAGAGGCCCGCGTACCACAAAAAAAAGAATACTCCAGAAGAGGCTCTTTCATTAAAATAAAATTGATAGATTACCTGAATCATTTGAGAGATTTTAACAACAGAGAATTTGTGGTTGAATTAATAAGTACATAATAAATTAAGCAAATAAAAAATAACATACTTATTAACTTGGAGGGAATAGAAAGTAGTATCAGAAAGGAAAAGCAATAATACTCCAAAAACTATAATTTTCAAAAGATAAAACTGTACATAGCACATTTAAAAAGTATTGAGAAGATACAATAATAAAGCATTTTAGTATATAAGGAAAAAATGATTAATTTAGATTTTTACATCTGATAAAAAAGGCAAATGGTAGAGTATCATTCCAAAAAATACTTCTCTTTCAAATAGTTAAACCAGTGAGCACCAGGCCTATTACCATAACCAATTCCTGATCAAAATGAGAAAGATCACAAATGGAACCCCTAGTGGGTATATCAGTCAGGACCTCAACAGGAAGCATGTGGCATACTCCACAAGGGTTTAGTGACGGGATTATTTATGAGGTAAGGCCACTGTGGGAAAACCAGAAAGAAGCGTGAGGGGGCCCCTGTGTTAGGAATAGCAGGTGTTACAAACCAAAGTTATAAAGACGCAAAAGGAGGGAGCTGAACACAGTAGAATCGAGTATGCGAAGGATAACCTTTTTTTTTTTTCAATTAAAATTTTTTTTAAAAAAATATTGAAGTATAGTTGATTTACCATGTTGTGTTAATTTCTGCTGTACAGCAAAGTGATTCAGTTATACATATATACATTCTTTTCCATTATGGTTTATCACAGACTATTGAATATAGTTCCCTGTGCTATACAGTAGAACCTTGTTGTTTATCCATCCCGTATATAATAGTTAGCATCTGCTAATCCCAAACTCTGAATCCTTCCCTCCCTGACCTCCCCTCTCCCTTGGCAACCACAAGTCTGTTCTCTATGTCCATGAGTCTGTTTCGGTTTCGTAGATATGTTCATTTCTGTTCTATTTTACATGGAAAGGATCACCTTGAGAGGAGCTGTGACTTTTGACCTTTGGTGGAGATTATGCAACCAGCTCAAGGCAACTCTGCAGAGACGAAGTAGGTAAATACAGGACCTCTCCTCACTCCTGCTCTCTGACCTCCTACAGGGACTCCCCATTGGAGAAACCCAACTGGAAACCAGAAGAAAAGTGACCCTGTTAAAATAATCTGCACAGGTCTGACTCTGTGGCAGAGAACTTAGTGCAAAGAGTTGAAGAGCCAGGTGGAAGGGTGGAACTGGACGATATCTGGCACAGTGAACATGGCATGCACCCATCCATATAATTTCTTTTTTTTAATATAAATTTTTTTTATTTTTGGCTGTGTTGGGTCTTTGTTGCTGCGCACAGGCTTTCTCTAATTGCGGTGAGCGGGGGCTACTCTTCGTTGTGGTGCGCAGGCTTCTCATTGTGGTGGCTTCTCGTGTTGCAGAGCATGGGCTCTAGGCACATGGGCTTCAGTGGTTGTGGCACGCGGGCTCAGTAGTTGTGGCTCGCAGGTTCTAGAGCACAGGCTCAGCAGTTGTGGCACACGGGCTTAGCTGAGCCGCGGCATGTGGGATCTTCCCAGACCAGGGCTCAAACCCAGGTCCCCTGCATTGCCAGGCAGATTCTCAACCACTGCGCCACCAGGGAAGCCCCAGATAATTTCTTATATCCCAATTTTTACTGCTAATTACCACATTAAGAAAATACCTAAAAAATAAAAAGAAAAGGAAAGAACTTATACTTTAGAAAATTATCCATTTTATTTTAGTTTGCTTCAGACATGATAAGGCTGAATAATAATAATAAATCAAATTTTCTCAACAAACACTTTGGTAAAGCATCCTTTGGGCACATTCTTATCCATTTAAAAATCAAGAAAAATATTTATGAAGATAATTAATTCATTGTGTTTTGGATGTGACTATAGGCAGGGAGGATAAAGTAGCATAGGGAAGGACCATGGACAAAGAAAGTTTTGGAAATGCCTTTGAAGGGCCAGTATTACTATCATTTGCAGAAGGGGTGATTATTTGATTTGCTTTTGCAACTGGATTGAAAGGATGGAAGCAACACTCAGCCTATGGGGTAGGTAATGAGTACATCATAACCTGCAATGGAACAGATTTGCCACTTCCTGATTCTGAAACACAATGGGAATCCGATCCTAGCTTTGAAAATATATCTTCACCCAGAGGTAGGTTACCGTAAAGAAGATATCCTTCAGCAAGTACTTATCAATCACACACTCAGTGCCAGGAACCATTCTGGGGGCTATTGGTACTACAATCTATAAGGCAAACATTGTCCCCACCATGATGAAAGCTTTGTTCAGACAAATCATGTGCAGAAGTCCATTATATTTACATAAAAGATAGAAGATGAATAAAGATAAGAGTAGAGATGCTCTAGCTTAATTAGGTGTAGGGAGCCTGGATCCCTCTCTGCTTCCCCATTTCTTCTGTTCTTTGGAACACAGTACATTGGTACGAAACCACTGTCCTTACAAACTTCACACCATATTACCATCTCAGGGTTAGGGGATAGCAGTGTCTACTGAAAGGATTAAGTTTCAGTAAATCCCAGAAAGATGTTTGCCAATCATTGTTTTAAACTTTTAGAGAATTATTTATATTATTAAGTTTTTGAATAGTCTAGCTTTATCATCCATTCATCCATTCAATACATGAGTGCCTTCTCTACCTAAAACACTGAGGATAGTGTGTGAAGAGTTCTTGCCAGGAAGATAGGCTTTTAACACTTAATTACACAATCAATTATTTAATTACGATTGTGTTGAGTGCTATGAAGAGAAAGTACAGGATACTTTGAAGCTGTGAAGATTTCCTTGAGGAAGTGACATTCATACAGATCACTGGTTGATTACTAGGAATTAATTCGTCCAGGGATTGCAAGTTCAAATTCCTTCTGGGTGGCAGACAGGTAACACCAATGTGTGCGTCTGACTGAAAGAAATACGAGGGCCTTAGGCAGACTGGAGTATGTCTACTGGCCTTAAGGCATTCAAATTCAAGCTTTAAAAATCTCTGGGCTGAAAAAAAAAAAAAAAAAAATCTCTGGGCTGGCCAAACAAAAGAGGTCTGCCTCCAAAGAAGGCCTCTTCACTCTTCTCAGGCACCGAGGCACTTAGCTGGCAGTTGGGAAGCAGGGGGCCGCTAGCCGCCCGGACCAGGGAAGCCACTGGCCAGGATGCTAAGTGTGTTGCACTGCCTGGTGCAACTCTTGTTTTTTTTTTTTAAATCACAGTTTTATTCTTTTCCTTTTCAATAAATTTATTTATTTTATTTATTTATTTTTGGATACATTGGGTCTTCGTTGCTACGCAGGGGCTTTTCTCTAGTTGCAGAGAGCGGGGGGTACTCTTCGTTGTGGTTTGCGGACTTCTAATTGCCGTGGCTTCTCTTGTTGCAGAGCATGGGCTCTAGGGGCGCAGGCTTCAGTAGTTGTGGCTCACGGGCTCTAGAGCGCAGGCTCAGTAGTTGTGGTGCATGGGCTTAGTTGCTCAGAGGCATGTGGGATCTTCCTGGACCAGGGCTGGAACCTGTGCCCCCGGCATTGGCAGGTGGATTCTTAACCACTGCGCCACAAGAGGTCTGGCATGCTGCTTCGGCTCTCTGATTCAGGCAGGAGGAAGACAGGAGCAATGGCCCTGAGGCAGGAGGAGCCGTCTGTTTTGATGAGCCAGAAGACAGCAACCCTGATGGATGAAGGAGAGAGTTGGTCCAACCGGCAGGTGACAGGAGAAGAGCCATATCACTCAAGGCCTCATCGGCAGGAGAGGGCATCCCAAGTATCCTTGGATGCACTAAAGGGTTTTAAGCAGAGAAGTGAATTAATTAGACATAGTTTTAAAAGCTCACTGTGGGGAATTCCCTGGTGGACCAGTGGTTAGGACTCTGTGCTTTCACTGCCTAGGGCCCGGGTAGGGGAACTAAGATCCTGCAAAAACTAAGATCCTGCAAGCCGAGCTACTCAGCCAAAAAAAAAGGAAAAGAAAAAAAATGTGGTAAAAAGCTCACGGGACAACAACATAGGAAAGGACTGGAAGCAGCAGTTAGGAAGCTGTTGTGGTGGTTCCCTGTCTTCCCCTTAGCTTTGCATCCACGTCATGTAAATAACTGTGCTTGTCTTCACGCAGTCTGACGCCTGTATTCCTCACTATAGATGACCAGGTTGGATGCTTCCTTCTTAGTTCCCAGTCGAACAAAGAAATCACAGATGTCTGTGCCCTGGAGTGGAATCTTCTATTTGCTGGCTAATATGGCCTTTGGTTCACTTACTGAAACCAAGATGGGTAAGACAGTCAAGCCTCAAGAAATTCACATGACTGGGGAGAGAGATCCTTAAGCCAATGAACATTAAGTACGGTGGTACCAGCAATGCTAATAGAAATCTGAAGTATTATGAAAGCATGAGCACATGTAGCTAACCTGCCAGGGGTGAGGCTTCATTTGCAAATCTAAATACTGTTGCTGGATTGATCATTTGGTTTAGGATTCTAAAATCAATTCTTCTTTCGAGATGATCTCATGTAGACTTTGTCAATTAACAGATATAAATGTATACGATTATTTGACTTGGTGTGTAAATAACTTGCATAGGTCGTGTGTCCATTCTCTTGGTGACGCCGTTCTTGGTTCTTGAAGAGACAAGAAAAAGGCAAGTGCTGTGAGTCAGCAAGTCTCCATCATGTTTATTTAAAGCTGAAAACTTGAAGTTGGGAAAAAAGTTGAGTAAGGCAGGCACATTTGCTTCCTCTTCTTTTTTTAATTTTTGCAGTACGCGGGCCTCTCACTGTTGCAGCCTCTCCTGTTGCAGAGCGCAGGCTCCGGACGCGCAGGCCCAGCGGCCACGGCTCAAGGGCCCAGCCGCTCCGCGGCATGTGGCATCTTCCCGGACCGGGGCACGAACCTGCGTCCCTTGCATTGGCAGGTGGACTCCCAACCACTGCACCACCAGAGAAGCCCTGCTTCCTCTTTGAAGAAACGGAAATGACAAGCTCTTGCAACTTCATACTCAGCCTGACATGATGTATTTGTGTTTTTGTTGTTATTGTATAAGACGAATCGGGTGAGCCTTCTGATGTTAAAATTAACTCACTTTTTTTTCAATTTATTTATTCACTGGTATACTTAGGCTCAAAATTAATTTCTTGCCTCTTTTTCTCCCCTTACAACTTTGTGTAAAACATGTTCAAATGACATTAAGGCTACGAACAAAACACTGAGATTAAACGTCATTTCCTCAGTGAAAATTACCTTCTTTGACATGGTAATCTTTCGTTTTTATGATGTCTCTAAGTATAGATTCAAAACTCTCTAGGCTTGTATTAAGATTTTATGGTATAGGGCTTTCCTGGTGGTGCAGTGGTTAAGAATCCCCTGCCAATGCAGGGGACACGGGTTCCCTGTTCTGGGAAGATCCCACATGCCGCCGAGCAACTAAGCCTGTGTGCCACAACTACTGAAGCCTGCGCGCCTAGAGCCCGTGCTCCGCAACAAGAGAAGCCACTGCAATGGGAAGCCTGCACACCACAACAAAGAGTAGCCCCCACTCGCCGCAACTAGAGAAAGCCTGCACACAGCAATGAAGACCCAACGCAGCCAAAATAAATAAATAAATATTTTTTTAAAGTACTTCCTTATAAAAAAAAAAAAGATTTTATTGTATAGCTATTTTGTCCTTGGATGACTGACACAAAATCTTGTGGTGGTAGAAATCAACTTTTATGCTGAGACCATTTATTTCTGCTCATGATCAAGGGAACGGCTGTATGTTACAATCTCTAGGAAGGAGGGGTATTTCCAGTGCTCTGAATAGGGAACAGAAGACATGGAAGTTTCTTTAACACAAGGACTTGCACCCATGTTCCCATGAATAACAGTGCAGTACAGCCGCTGGATGGCAGATCAGTCCAGAAGTTCGCCACACAGGGTTGGTATCACCATACCGACTGATTCATTTTCAGAATGTTGCTCCAATGTCTCAGACACAAGCCCAAACATCTCCTAAGCTGCTTTTTCCCTCCAAGTGACCAAACTAAAGGAAAATAAAATGACAAGTTGTCATCAGCTCATTTTTTAGCCTGATTTATACCGTCCTTAGCAACCAGAGTACCTATATTAGGGCACATTGCAATGGTTGTCGTAACTTTGAAGAAACCAAATCTCTGAGCTTTTCAAGAAATGTGTGTCAATAGTTTGATGGTTAAAAGCATTAAAACCTAAAACTGAGAGGCAAAATACATCATCTCTCACTATCACCTTTTTGAGTCAGACATTTGACAGTGTATAGAGTTAAAATGGTAATAATAACTAGACACTACTTTGTTCCATGTGTTAAGACTTCTAAACATATTTCATTTAATTTGCAACCATAAGCGGTAATATAAGGGGACTACATTTTTGGGTTTTTTTTTCTTTTTTTAAATCTATTTTATTTTTTTATTTTTGGCTGTTCTGGGTCTTTGTTTCTCTGCAAGGGCTTTCTCTAGTTGCGGCAAGTGGGGGCTACTCTTCATGGCGGTGCGCGGGCCTTTCACTATCATGGCTTCTCCTGTTGCGGAGCACAGGCTCCAGACGCGGAGGCTCAGTAGTTGTGGCTCATGGGCCTAGTTGCTCCGCGGCATGTGGGACCTTCCCAGACCAGGGCTCGAACCCGTGTCCCCTGCATCGGCAGGCAGATTCTCAACCACGGCGCCACCAGATAAGCCCCCTGGCAGGAGTTCTTTAGACCCAACCAAGTTGTCAATTACTTGCCGCGCAGTCTTAATTTGGATGTTTGGTGGTCGTCTGGGTGGATCTTTTCAAGTCCAAAGAGATAGAGCAATAGGAGAATGAGAAAGACTGCGAGGGAAAAGCCTTGGCCTCAGTGCGCTTCTTCACGGCCAGAGAACTCATCTCTGCCAGATCCTGCAGGCGACGTCAGCTGCCACTTAACGGGCTACTCAAATCTACATGGCTCAGGGTAAGTCCCAGTCACCCTTCAGAGGGGAGCCATAGCCCAATAGGCGGATTGAGATTATGGCCTTTGAGGCCCCGCATTGGGTGCCGGAAAAGATGTTGCAGGAAAGAGAGTGGGGTGCGAGAGGATGGTCGCATCCCAAGTCATGTCTGAGTCCCTGGGATGGCCGCCAAGTGTGGGTTCTTGGCTTCGTGCAGGCAAGAATTCAAGAGCAAGACATAGTAAAGTGAAAGAAGGTTTATTCAGGGAGATACACACTCCATAGACAGATGTGGGCCATCTTGCAAGGCAAGAGGCTGGGGACTACGTTTTGCTGTTAAGCATGTTTTGGCTTCACTGATACTAAAAGCTATTATCAATTCTTTAGCACAGTGTCTATGATATAGGAAGCATTCAATGTATTCATTTATTCAAACAAGTATTCATGAATGATTGCCTTGAAAGTGTCTTTCAACTGATAGTTCTCTGATACGGCTATTTAAATGTCTCTAAATCAAAAAGCAAATTTGGAGAAGCACTATAGCAAGATGAACGTTCCCCTTCCTGCTCTTAGAGGCTTACCCATTTATATGACATTAGGAAAGTAAATCATGGGAGGCAGCTGTGGTGCAGTGGAAAGAACCAGAAACACTAGCTTTGAATGCCCCACCTACCTCCTGCTCTAGAGTCCTAGCCAGCAGCCGATTTGGACACAGGAGAGTGGGACAAGAGCATGTCCCCCTCCCCCCCAGGAAGATGTAGACAGATGCTAGGGTCACATTCCAGTGGACTGAGGTTGAGGGCAGAGTTGCAGACCCAGATGGTCATGTGGGTGTCTGTGCAGATGTGACTCAGGACAGCCAGGTGTTCGGAGCTCACCACAGACACACCAGGTGCAAGCTGGGGAGGGCCAAGGCTGCCAGGTTATTCCGTGCTCTGGAAAGACTTAGATCCATTTCTCTCTGAACCTGGGCAGCTAAACTGTTAAAGTTCAAACTCCTTAGCTTGACACCAAAGTGCTCTCAGGATCTCACTCTAGCAGAACTTACTTCTCACCACTTTCAGACGTGTGCTCTCTGTCACAACCGAACAGCTAATCTATGGCTCCGGAAAATGCCCAGTATTTTCCTAGGGCTGTGCCTAGCCCCCGCTATTCCTACTACCTGGGGCACCCCATCTCTACCCACTCCCCAGGACTTGTCCAAATCTTCCTCACCTCCTTCAGAACCCAGCGCCAAAAGCATCCCCTCCAGAGGACACTCCCTGACCCTCCCCTTCATTCCGGACCCAAGTCAGGCATTAACTGACTGTCCTCAGAAAGCTCACGACACTTTGTATTTCACATTTGCCTCTTGCTACTTTGACTTATTTGTATCTGTGGCTTAATCTCCTTTGCTAAAATAGAAGCCCTCGGGAGAGGATTTACGTCTTGAACATTTTCGTACTCACCCCAGTAACTGGGCTCGGTGCTTTAAATGAAGCCATTACCCAATAAACACCTATTGAGTTGATTGCTGTCTATATTGCTGCCTTGCCTGTTATGCTGAGTGAATAAATAATCATAATTTAATGCTTCATTATAGGGACACAATTTATTGGAGAAGAATAACAAAAGTGGAGAAAGCAGACCATTACTACGAAGTATAAATGGTGACATGTGTGTGTTTAAATTGATACAAAAATATGTCCCCAAATAATATTGCTCTTAGTGAAAGGTAACAATATATCTATTTATTATTAACTACACAGCACAGATTTTCTGACAATCTCAAAGGAATATGAGGAATGAGGGGAACAGAGGGCTTGAAGACAGCAGTTTCAGACTTCCCCTGGGAGTGAGCATGCTGAGAAGCCAGAAAGCCTGATTCCCTCCTGCAGTGGGATTGTGTCATTATTATCTATCTCATCATGAAATGCATTGTTTTGTGACTTCAGTCATTCCTGCTTTACTGAGAGCAAGTGAGTGAGAGATTATGAGGAGGACTGCTGCTTACTTCATCCTCTCCTGGGGCCTCCACCAGCCACAATGGGGACTCTCCCTTCCCGCTGAGGCATTAGCTTACCAGCTCAGGCTGCTCTGACACGCTTCCTTCTTTCAAGGGAAACACTAAGGCCAAGGGATGTTCCAGTGTAGGTCAGGAGGAATTCACCATGTCACCAACCTAGCTAATCACGAGCTCTAACTAGTTGGTTCCATTTATCTGGTTTTTGTGGTTGGGATAAAGTATCTTGTTGTACTGCAAGACTGGTTTTCATTCTGGAAATGAACATTTAGTTCTCATCTGTTGTGCTGTCAAAGTCCCCATGGCTTTTGCCCTCGGGAGTGATGCGTGCTCTTGAGAGGCTGTATCCTGCTGCACAGGTAATGCTGGCTCCCATAGCTACCAAAACTCCCAGAGGCTGAGAATGTGGAGCCTTCACACTGAAGCTAGAGAGAGACCAGGGCAGCTCTAGAACTTTTCAAGTCCCTTCAGGAGCTTACATTCTATGACTCAACCAACACAGCAGTGAAAGAGATTGTCTTTGGAAGGACCTGTGTCAGTTGGCCTTGGCTGACTGTGACGACCTTGAAGGAGAGGTGAACAGATCTTCATTACTTTACGTTAGGAAAACTTTGCCTTCTGAGTAAAGGCCAGGGATTCAAAGTATAAATGGAAACACAGGCAATTTAAATGAGATGATCTAAAGTATAAGTTTAACTGAATTAGGTAAATCAAATCATGTACTTTCATTCTAAAACTCTATTTCCATTCAATCCAATTACTTTCCTCTATGACTCTGGCTTTAAATGGATGTCAGAAATGATTACTTTGGGTTCCTGCTCTCCCACTCCTGCCCCCTCAGCTTTCATGGTAAAGGTGCAGTGGTTAAGTGATTGCAGCTGATAAATGCAAGTGTCTCCCGTTCAACACAGGGGCAGACACTAGCTCTCATGAAAGTTATTAACCTTGCTTATGAATGGACATAAACATATGTGGCAAGATGGAGGTTTCACAGCTTCAACTGGCTCTGTGGACATAGATTTGCTCTAGACTAAAGTCCCAAATCAGTCAAGTGTAAGCTAACTGCAAAAACATCACGGTTGTTACATGTATTGGGCTTTATAGAGATAAAATTTGCAGAGATTAAATTCTCTCAAGATTTGAGGTTAGAGATTTTATGAAGCACCTGGAAGCTTTGAAAAATACGATGCTCAGGCCCTACCTTACATAGAATCAAACTCTCTCCCATGATGTGGCCTGGGTGTTGTAATTCCTCAAAACTCCCTAAATGACTAATAAGCAGCGAGAGTTGAACCTGATACAGTTCAAGCTGTAGCACAAAATGCAGACTGAAGAGGTGTTATGTGCAGAAAACAGAAAAAATAACAATTTATTATTAACAGACTAACAGAATTAAGAGAACTATCTCCTAATTAACTAAACTGACCTCTATCCTAGGCACTTCAAATAAATTCCTAAATGTCCAAGTTCCCAAATGGCCATTTTGGGGACAAAAAGAGAGCTAAGCATTTAATTTGTGCAGACTATGTGATGTAGTACTGTAGAGCAAAGGGACTTCTTAAAGTCACTTTTCTGAAGATAGCTTGGACTGAAAGACAGAGAAGCCTGGCAGGAAAGGTGGGGTGGGGACTATTGACTCAAGGTGGTACCAGTAGCAGAGCTGCCCTGCTCCTTCATCACACACAGGAGGGGTGGGGCTTTCTGGGCCCGCATTTCGTGACAGTTCTTCACTAGTTCACAGGGAAGAAATGGGCCTTTCCTTAGCCCTGCTGGAGTAAATTCTCTAAAGAGCTTAGTGAGGTCTTTTACACCAAGAAGACATTATTCCTTTATCCAGCATCCTCCTTCCATTGTCTGCAGTGTCCAACTAACCAGCAGGAATTAGAACACTTTATTGACATGACCAAGGCCGTCCCTTCACCTGGGATGACTCCACTTTTGGAAGCTCCCCTGTGTCCAGCTTGGTTATGGTCCTTGATGAGAGCTTCATCGGCTTCCAGGAAAGGATTGAATCACACCCATAGGATTGAGCTGAACAGTTACTGTTATTTTTTATTTCCAGGGAACTGTTTTTTAAAGTTAATCTTATTGCCACAACTATAAAACCGATGTTGAGAAATGATAGGATATCTGAAAGTTAACTAAAGTTAGTGATGTGCGTGTAACATCTCATATTAGGACATTTTCCTGAGTAACTCAAACTTTACTACGTAGTCCTGCCAGATGGGAAATGGGCCCTATTCCTGCGCAAGGTCCAGAAGACGGTGGTTCTCAGACTCTAAGACACATTATAATCATCTGTTGGATTTGAATTTGCCTTTGAAAGCCACACTCCAGATGCCTCTAATGTAGCAGACAGTCCTCAGACCCCAAATATGGGAGATGAGTACAGGGACCCTGTTTGTGTCTGTGCGTGTGTGTGTTTTTAATAAATTTTTATTTAACATATTTTATCTTTATTTACGTTTTTGGCTGCGTTGGGTCTTCGTGGCTGCGTGCAGGCTTTCTCTAGTTGCGGCGAGCGGGGGCTACTCTCTGTTGTGGTGCGCGGGCTTCTCATTGTGCTGGCTTCTCTTGTTGCAGAGCACAGGCTCTAGGTGTGCAGACTTCAGTAGTTGCGGTGCTGGGCTCAGTAGTTGTGGCTTGTGGGCTCTAGAGCGCAGGCTCAACAGTTGTGGTGCACGGGCTTAGTTGCTCTGCAGCTTGTGGGATATTCCCAGACCAGGGATCGAACCTGTGTCCCCTGTATCGCAGGTGGATTCTTAACCACCGTACCACCAGGGAACTCCCTGTTTGTGTGTTTTGAACACAGGACAATGACCACAGTATCAGTTACCTCTGACAATGGTCTCCTGAAAACGAATAGGATTCTCTTAGTCAGGGCCTTATTATTCATGGTAACAATGTGAATGTGTTTCTGAGGCATTACAGCCCAGAGTCAGCCTCTAAGGAAAATAGTAAGAAAACCATTATCTTTAACTGAGGGATACCCATGAGGCGCTTTCATCACCACTGTAAATTCCTTTCTCTATGTTCCAACTCCTTGCCTTCCCCCAAACAAGGATACTACGTCAACCTCCTGGGTTATATGACAGGGAGGTGTAGCAATATTTTGTGCTGTTACCATTTGGATCTCTAACTGTTTCATTAGCTTACATATGGGTCACAAGCATATTGGTTAGACATTTTGTAATTTGCATTTTAAAAACGTGTCTACACATAAACCAGTTTAACTTACTGGAGATTATTATTTTTACTACTGTTATTATCATGATTTACTTTATTTTTTGTTATAGTAGTTAGCTATTAACCCTCTTTTTCTCCCTTTTTTTTTTTTTTAAACCCCATATTTGCTTATTTATTTATTTTTGGCTGTGTTGGGTCTTCGTTTCTGTGCGAGGGCTTTCTCTAGTTGTGGCAAGCGGGGGCCACTCTTCATCACGGTGCACGGGCCTCTCACTATCACGGCCTCTCTTGTTGCAGAGCACAGGCTCCAGACGCGCAGGCTCAGTAGTTGTGGCTCACGGGCCTAGTTGCTCCGCGGCATGTGGGATCCTCCCAGACCAGGGCTCAAACCCGTGTCCCCTGCATTGGCAGGCAGATTCTCAACCACTGCTCCACCAGGGACCCCCCATGATTACTTTAAATGTTGGTTTTATGAAGAAAAGGGGAGTGCAGTTTTTGGTGGCTTGAACATAAGGACACTAATATAAATATTTGTGGACTGATTGCTTGTCAAGTAAGAGATTTGACTAAATGTTTCACCTGACATCTGAAGAAACTTGATAGACACAGCAGACTGCAGATGAAGTTCGGGACCCGATTGTAGAAAACGTCAGAGGGGTGAAGAAAAAATAGTGCTGATGAAAAAAAGGTTCATAAAGGAAACAGTTATCTGTGACATAGACAGAAACAAATGGGATGCCAAGGGTGTTCCATAGACAAAGAAGGCTGCTTTTCATAATGAAGAGGGAATAGAATGGGGTCGGTGAAAGCCACCCAAGGTCACTGGTAGGATAGGAGGAAGACCTCTTTTCTCAGCAGATCCCTGACCTGGGGGAAATAGGTTTGGAAAGATAAAGAAATAGAGAGAGAGTAGAGACAGAAACAGAGAAAGACAGAGACAGAGACAGAGAAGGATGGTAGATAAAATAAGCCTTCTCTAGAGATATAGCTAAATTTATTGAGCCCTTACTATGGAAATCAACAGTCATATGATGTAGGAACTAATTCTGTCTGTACTTTAAGATAAGGCACAAAAAGTTTAAGTAATTTGCCCGAAGTCCCACTGAGCTGAGATTCTAATACCCGAGGAAATCTGACTCTAGAAACTGTGTGCTTAATGACCCTGCTTTAGAACTGAAGGAAAGATAGCTCACAACATAGGAAGGCCCTACTTTATGTACATCTTACTGTACCTGGCTATCAAATTCATAATCATACCAAGGGCACAAATAAATGGAGAATGAGAAATAGTGATAGGCTGTTTTTTTAAAATGTTAGATTGATAGGATCTAGCAGCTAATAATTACATAAAACAAAGTAAAACAAGGTAAGAAGACTGCTTACCACATCCCAATCACTTAAAATGAGAAGATATCTAAACCAGAAATTACGATGCTTTGTTAACCCAGCCATCACCAAGAGAATTAAAACTGGCCCAATCTCTGTATGCCTAAATGTTCTCTACATTTACAACAAATGGATGTTAACTGACCTTGCTCTTTCATTCTAAATAAGTTATCCATGGCGGTTGCTTTATCTGATTTTTTTTTCCTTAACATTTTATTATAGAAGTTTTCCAACACCCAGCAAAATGGAAAAATTTCAGTGAACCCACAGTATGCTCAGCGCCTAGATTTCAGTGCTGATTTATCCAGCATCTACCTTAGGAACAGTCTTCTCGATTGATATTCACGTCATCTCTGAGTTATCTCACCATGCCCTGCATGATGCTTGTTATTAGTTAAGTCATTTGGATGGATGCTATCATCCACTATGCCTTAGGCAGGGATAAGTGATGAGCAACTAATCAAGGGAAGAATCCAGAGAAGCAGAAAGGAGTCCTTTGTATGCTGTGCATGTTATTACTGGTAGATTTTCCACACATAGTTGTGATCAACAATCACCCGACGATAAACGTTTTGAAAAGATATCAAGGTTATAACACTTGCGTATCAAGCTAAGATTTCTTAGAATTCTTTCTCCCTTAATATCACTCTTTCCCTTGCTTTTCACCCATGTTGTTAATGGAATGGGATAGAACTCATACGATACATAAAGGGATGTTTACTCTCACAGGCACTGGCCAAGTAATCCCAAATGCCCTTGAACTTCTGTTTCGACAATACTATCCCCTGTACCAGTCATTTGAACTTGGAGGCCACATTTATAGACACCTCAACCTTTCTCCTTTAGAAAACCAACATCACCAACCTCACTGAAATACCTGGACATATAGCAAGGAAGACACACACCATGAACAACAGCTGTGAGAGCATTGTTTGCCCTTCAAAACGATTATTGGTTGGGTATAAATATGGATTGTTAAGGGTTGAACTGTGTCTCCCCCGAAAAGATGTGTTAAAGTCCTAACCCCCAGTATCTCAGACTATGTCTTATTTGAAAATAGGGTCTTTGTAGATATAAACAGTTAAGATGAAGAATTCCCTGGTTGTCCAGTGGTTAGGACTCCATGCTTCCACTGCAGAGGGCAAGGATTTGATCCCTGGTCAGGGAACTAAGATTCCGCACACCACACAGTATGGCCAAAAGAAAAAAAAAAGAAAAAAAAAGGTGGCAGTAAACAGTTAAGATAAGGTCATTAAAGTGAGCCCCAATCCAATATGGCGTCCTTATAAAAAGGGAAAATTTGGACATAGACAGACATGCAGACAGGGAGAATGCTGTGTGAAGGAGGGAGGCATCAGCAAACTGCCTGAAGCTAGGAGAGAGTCATGGAACAGATTGTCCTCATAGCTCTCAGAAGGAACCAACCCTGCCAACACCTTGAACTTCTAACCTCCGGAACTGTAAGACGATATATTTCTCTTGAGCCACCCCGTTTGCAGTACTTTGTTAACGGTAGCAGGAACTCGGAGACCATTGCCTTTGAAGATACGGTATACAAGGCTAGAAGCAGTGGTGAGAAAAATAACTGATTAGAGAAAATCTAATTATACAAATTTCCTTCCAACTGATATACCAGCATTCTGAAGATCTCCTTTAACAGGTAAAATGTTTAAAAATATATTTTAAAGTGAGTTTTAGAGACCATATCTGATGATTGTTTTGTTACCACTTTGGCATTTGATTTCGGCTTATTTCTGTCTTATTGGAACATGTGAATGTCCAATGTTTTTCATGCAGATAAAAGAGTAAGTCCCACAAAATACAAGTATGTAATAGGTGAGTAGATCTGGGTAAGAAATTCTGAGTTCTTTCTTGTCGACTCAACAATGTCAGTATTCTGTTCTTCTTACGGCATATGCTTAGGAAAGTAGAAAGTAAGAGAGTAGATATATTTTTAATACATAATTCTTCACCAAAATTTTCAGAGGATAGTAGAATTTAATTTCCAGTTTTTCCCTACCCCTAGCCTAGAAATCAAGTAAAAGGGAGCAATTCCAATTCTCCCAGAACTGCAATGGCCAATTCTTCAGAACTAGAAGGCCTCCTGGATTTTCATCACTGCCAACTCTTTCAGAGGAATCACAGTCCCTCAAGGATGGCCTGATACTTTGGGTTCTTATTCCTTTCACCAAAACTAATTCCTGCACAGCCTCCTTCCTTCTAATTCCTGTATGCCCCAGCCCTCAAATACTGGAAGTTCACTAAAGTCATCCAGTTGGTGAAACAGGAAGTGGCTCTAACTCCATGGGACATCCTAAGACGGCCAGATTTTTGACTGTGGCCCAGCCAGCAGAGAAGCAGGTCACTGCCAGTACTGGTGTTCTGGCCACCATCACAGTGAGCACACATCCTAGGGACGGTCAGAGCCTCTGGTCCTCAGAGCCAAGAATACATCACACACTTATAGGGAGCCCTTTCTCCCCAAATGGATGTAAACTGGGTCAGAATTCACTGAGCTTCTGTTGACTTTTCTATAACAGTAAAGATAATTCCAGTAATTATTTACCTTTACTTATGTCTTTCTTGAGTGGATATAAAAGTATATTCCATTTATGTGTATGTATATATACACATATTCTTTTTTTTTTCTTGCCACACCGCACAGCTTGCAGGATCTTAGTTCCCTGACCAGGAGTCAAACTCGGGCCCCGGCAGTGAAAACACTGAACCTTAACCGCTGGACCGCCAAGGAATTCACACACATGCTCTATCTGTAAAAATTAGTTGAACATTTTGCTTTTGATTTCCATGTGATTGTTATCAATAGGTTAATATATAGTTATTAAGCCATGTATCCAGCACAGGGCTAGGCATTGGTAAGGAATCTAAAAGAAGAATAAAGAACGATCTCTGCCCTAAAGGTAACTTTAATTAATTGAAATTAGTTAATTTAAAGTTAATTAATTAGATTCATTGAATAAACAAACCTAAGGCTCCTATCACACTTGAAGTACAATTATTGCCAAAATCTATGGTTAAGTACTGTATAGAAGTATTTAGCTGCAAGTTAAGTACTGTATAGAAGTATTTAGCTGCAAGTATAACATGAGGCAAAGGAAAGAAGTTGGCTTGACTCCAACAGCCAGTATACGTTCTCTCAAGGACGTATGGATGTGAGCTGCTTTTAAAAGAGAAAATTACAGGGCTTCCCTGGTGGTGCAGTGGTTGAGAGTCTGCCTGCCGATGCAGGGGACATGGGTTCGTGCCCCGGTCCGGGAAGATCCCATATGCCATGGAGTGGCTGGGCCCGTGAGCCACGGCCACTGAGCCTGCGCGTCCGGAGCCTTTGCTCCGCAACGGGAGAGGCCACAACAGTGAGAGGCCCGCGTACCGCAAAAAAAGAAAAAAAGAAAATTACAAAGGTAGGCTGAGGGGTGGGGGTCTGACGTATTAGATTGTGCAGAACACAGAAACAAAGCCATGAAAATGGGACTGGGCATGATCTGGGTTGGGGGAATTAATGCATCTGATCCAAGAAGGCTGTAGATCTGAATGAAGGCAAGAGGGAACAGGTACCTCCCCAACACATGTTTGTCTCTCTTCCTTTTATTCTTTGTGTTCCTCCTTTCCAATATTGATTGAAAGCCTGTTAGGTACCTGGCGCTCTTCTAGGTACCGAGGGGAGGAAACAACACCTACTGATACGCAGGCTACATTGCGGTCAGGTAGACACAAAGGAACGGTTGGGGGGACATGTGGGACAAAGTTCTGGAATCTCAAAGAAAACTAAGAAAGAGAAATGATTTGGAATTGGCAGTAAGGATCGAGAAGCAGCTACTCCATCTTCAGGCCCAGGGGTATACAAGATGTGGGAGAAACCACTCCAACTTGGGAGGGACGCACATGAATCTATGTCCTGAGGGGAAAGCAAAGTTTCAGTTAGATCTAGAAGATGCATATCCTGAAAAGAGGTCAAAGATACAAGATGTGCAAGGTGTTTTGTTGATGAAAGACAATGATTTATATAAAGCACCAAGTAGGAGTTCTTAGAAGCATGGAAGGGTAAGAGGTCGGGTCAACCTCAATGTGTTGGACCAAAGAGGAAAATAAAACTCCGGGTGAGTGTGTGTGTGTGTGTGTGTGTGTGTGTGTGTGTGTGTGTGTGTTCACTAGTCAGTTCAAAGTTGGCTTAGGTAAAAGAAATCTCATTTGTGGTTGACTTGTATTCCTTAAATGTGTCTTTTGCTTATTATCCTTCAGTAGAAGGATTGGCTCTGTCTCCCTTCAATATTCACCATCATCATATCTGCCAACAGTAAAGGCCCCATTCTGAATTCCTTCAGTCCTGCTAGAATAAAATTCTCTCTCCTCTTTGGAAATCCCCTCAGACTCTGGAAGCTTTCCTGCATCCATAAAAAATCTCCACCCAAGATACACCTTTAGGACCCGCACTAGCCAAGAGACATGCTACCTCACAAGACTGGAAACAAGTTCCAAAACCTTCGAGTCCTCTCCTCACTTGCTCCACCAAACTTTTTATTTTCTGGTGCTTCTGGATTGCTGAGAATGGGAAATTACTTGGCAAAAGTTACAATACATCACCAGAACAGAATTACTGCTCCATATACTGAACTTTTCAAACCACTCTTCCACTTGACAATAAACTGAAGCTTGTACTGAGTAACCTAAAAACCAAATGAGTCCATCCTTTTCAGGCTATCATATGCCCTTATCTTATTTGGTCCTCACAAGAATCCAGTGAAATAGCCAGATATAGAAACTGAGGTCAGAGAGTTAGCTCACTTGCTCATATTCACATCCATCACAGGTGATTCACGGTAAAGTTAATGAAGGTTAAACATCAGGACCCTCCTCTTGTATGGTCTCCTTCGAAGATGCTGAAAGGGAAAAAGGCCTGCCAATGTGTTTACACTGTCATAAGTTTCTGTAAAATCTGTAAGAATGAGACATATAGTCATACTTGGTGATTAAATCACAATTATAAAAATCACTGTTTCTTTCCCCTCCATCAGATTTCTCTTCATGTTGGATGGCTTTGAGCACTTTAGAATCCAGCTAAAGAAAATTGAGTTGGGATATATATATATATAGTGTAAGTTGTTTTTTTTGTTTTTTGTTTTTTTTGCGGGACGCGGGCCTCTCACTGCTGTGGCCTCTCCCGTTGCGGAGCACAGGCTCCGGACGCGCAGGCTCAGCGGCCATGGCTCACGGGCCCAGCCGCTCCGCGGCATGTGGGATCTTCCCGGACCGGGGCACGAATCTGTGTCCCCTGCATCGGCAGGCAGACTCTCAACCACTGCGCCACCAGGGAAGCCCCTATAGTGTAAGTTTTATAGGATCCATTTATGTGGTCCAAAGTCACTCGTGTATGGTAACATGAGTGCCCCTCTGATGTAGGACTGGCTTTGAGGCATGTCCTCTCCAACCACCTATACACACACACACACACATACACACACACACACACACACACAAACACGCATACACCGTGCGTGCCAAATCCTCCAGCTTCTGTAAAAAGAGTGTAACCTATACAGAAAGAGTGTATAGCACTGGAAATAAGTGGGTATGAGTATGAAACAAATTTTCATATATAAAGAGTAGATTACTCCATTCTTTAGAGAAAATAGTACAAAATTGTTATTTTCTGAAGAAGCAATTGAAGATCATGCAGCCAAGAAATGTGAAAAAAGGAATATTATAGAGCTGTGTCAGGCTAATAAAAATATTGTGTTGTTTTTATAGATTTTTGTAATATACATGGCATTTGCCAGTTTTTTAAAATTTGTAATCCTTAGTATTTCTTTTCTCATTATAAATAGATATTCACTTTTGTACCTAATTTTTTATTTCTAATCTGTATTCTTTTTCTTAAAGAGCTTTTGCCAAATTGTATAAGCCCTCAAAATACTTGCAAAGAAACTAAATACTTTAACAAGTCAGACTAACCTTGCAGCCTCTCAGAACTACCGGACCTACATATACAGTGTCAGAATCAGAAGTTACAGTGGAGAATCTGACCAGTGGTAATTTCCACTAAGAGTAGGTCTTTTTTTTTTTTTTTTTTTCTCTTAATGACTTATCCATGTTGAACATTTTGATGCCATGAAAACATTGAGAAATTCCCCTTTCCCCACCCTGAAACCTCCACTCCAGTAGTTTTCCTTTTCACACATACCTCTTCATTTCCTGATTCTGGTCTGGGCTTGAAGCAAAGGTACCTGAATCCAGCCAGAAAAGCTGTTATTACGATCGTTTTGGCCTAGCAGGGGCAGGAAATACCAATAACCTTATGTGAGCTATTCCTCAATGAAGAGCCAACCTGAATGCATAATGTGAGGTCCTTGCATAATTCAGATGATGCTTAGATAAGGTCCAGACAACTGGAAACACCTTTCCTTCTAATCCTTGGAGGCCACTGGGTAGGTAGGGCTCCCTCACAATGAAATGCTGAAATAAGAGACTGTAATAACATTTTTTTTTAAATGCAAGCCCCTGAGAAACAACAAATAACTTTTCTGTTGGGAATATTGTTCCAAATACTAACTTAACTGTCAAACAGATAGAAAGAAAACATAAGATTGCCAACAAAACCACAGAAGATGAGGTCTTATTCCTTGAGAAGAAAGGATTATTCAATTCACTGTTCAGTCCTTGCACAATTATATATGTTCACTTCAATCAGACCCCAAGGTAAAACAAAACGGAGTTCCTTTCCCTGGTGCTTTATAAGGAAGAAATAAAGAAAAGGAGAGAGAGCGAGTAAGAGAGAGAGCTTATCGAGGCAAACTGCCTGATCCTCCCGCAAAGACCATAAACCAATTTATAAAACACATAAAGCACATACAACATCCGATGATACTATATGTCACCTACAAATTGGCACTTGCCATGGCACTCGCCATCGACCTCTACAAGGATTTGCAGGTGCTGACCTTCACCGCCCCCTGAGGCGCTCTGTGCTCGGGGTGGGGGGTGGGGTGGGGGGGGGAAACTGACAGAACAGGTCTTCAGAGAGTTAGATATTTTCAGGAGAAGATTTTATGAGCCCAATTCTTGCATCTCCTCATATCTAGAAAAGCACTAAACCCCTTCATGGTGACGTCTGCTCCTCGTGACTAGCAGTAATCTTCACGAGGGTAGCAGCAACCTTCTGCAAAAATGTGTGCTTGTTCGCACGTACTCCCCTTCACCAGCATCACACACATACTGACCTTCCCCTCTACCGCTTTGGAGCAATTTCTCAGAGCTATCTGAAATGCTATCTCCCAGGCTATAGTCCTCATTTTGCCTCAAATAAAACTTAACTCACACTTCTCATGCTGTAAAAATTTTTTTCTGTCCACGTGTGCATCTTTCTTTCAGTGAAACATGATACTAAAAACTGATGTCACCAATATCTGGGTTATAAAGTTTGATACTGAATCCTCCTCTTCGGGTGTACGTGAAATCCCTAAACTTGGGTGTTTATGATAATCTCTCTCTTACTTCCACCTTGGGCACTTTTGAAATTGTTATTGTTTGCAGTCATTGTTTTGCAGTCCTGTTTACTGTGCTGGGAATAGCATTCAAAAGAAACAAACATTTCAGAATTTGTATTGCCTTGCTGTGACCTGCCTCATGAGTCACCCTTCGTCTACCACCCCATGGTTTCCCAGCACTGCCACAAGGCTGTTTTTCCCCAATAATTGGAGAACCCTGTTTATACTGATTCAAATACATGTCTGGGCAGGGCTGTTTGAACTGCTTCGGGTAAGAGCGCTAAGGCAAGGCCTGTAGGTAGCTAGCCCTCTCCCTAAAGCTTGGATGGTAGGAGAGGGTATGAAATGAGATTTTCAAAACAACTCCCTTTGCAGAAAACCTGAGGTTTTACTTTTTCTTTGAATAGTTGGTTCTGAGCATAATTCCATGACTTTTAACTGCTTGGCTCCCAAATATTTTATGACCATCGAGGATAGTCACAAAATAGAGACAGTGGGACTAGGCAGAAGGATGCTTGTTGACTAGAAGAGACCCAGCTACTGTACATCTTCATGCAGAATAAGAGCTCAGGTCTGTGTCTGTCAGTAGATAATTAAATAAATGAATGAACACACTATGGAATGAGCAGAAATAGAATACGTAGCTAAACTTTATGGGGAATGACACCTTGCCGATCCCAGAGGCTCACTTAGGCAAGAGCCTGCTAATCCTAACGGCATCATGGCTGGATGAGTTTCCTGACACTGACCAAGCCCCAGCATAACAACTGAAGTCAGAGGTTAAAGATGAGACCCTTCTTCACTGTATTATTGTTAAATCAATATGCATATCGCTGACCCTCAATTCTAGTGAAATCTCTATTATCTATTTTATAAATTACTCTCGCTCCTGGCCACTGTTCTTTCACCCACCCACTACTTACCTAAAAGCCCTTTAACTATTCATTTCAATCTCCTCCCAAGTTAAAAGGATTCGGGAGGAGCCTTAAAACCAGTTTATCTTTTAAGTAAACACTCTCATGAAAATGACACCAGGAAATAGGGGCAAGGGAAATGGCAAAGAGAAGAGGTTACAAAGCAACTGTGATGTGTGGCTGATTTCATCCCAATCCTACTATAACTAACACTGTAAACCTGGTGATGGGGGAGGAGGGGCAAAATGGAATCCAAACATTAACAAGTGAAACTCAGTGTAGTGCAAACAAAGAAACAAAACCACACTGAAGGGGGTGGGGAAGAAAAGAATCAACCTGAGTAACTCTGGGAAATAGTATCTTGCTTACATACTAACAGGCTCTATAGATAATACGAACTGCACACAAATATACTCAAGTACACTGCATCTCTCATGGGTGTGGGTTAGCAATTCTGAAACTAACTGTATATTAGGATTGAACAAAAAGTAAATCTATTGTGGATAATGAAAGAAAGGTTTCTCAGTGTTGGAAAAAGGAGTTACAATTCAGGAAAGGGGAAAGTTAGGTAGAATACATCCTACAGTGTTGCATCAGAAACAGAGGTATCTGTATGAACTCATGGATTCAAATGTGTGTGCCCGTCTGTACACAAATGGGCTACTCTTAACAGTGATGACTTAGAATTCCCCTCCCCCTCCCTTTTGTTTTGGAGGGCTCCTGTGGGGTCCTTAAAGAGAGAAGGAAAATATATTTTGTCAGTTTTTTTAAGGGAAGTAAATACCAGGCTCACACTAAGAAATGCTATTCCAAATGAGGTCAACGAGGGTGTTATTAACCCAAAACAGAGCCTTGAGGCAAAACTGAATAATGGGGTGAGGGAGCAGTAAGAAAATATCAATAGCAGTAAATAGGACCCCTATTCTCAAGGTTTCTTAATCCAGGAGCCATGTTCTAAGTACTGCAAACTCCGTTGACTCCATTTAACGCTCATAAAATAGTCACACATTCAGAGGCTACTGCTTAATTTTAATAAACTCTCTTGATCTGCAGAATTGGTTTAAAGGCAGAAGTCCTCTAGTTTAAAACGTGCAGGAGAAGAGCAAATCTAAACTTTCAGGGTACGTTTTTTTTGTGTGTGTGTGGTACGCGGGCCTCTCACTGTTGTGGCCTCTCCCGTTTGGGAGCACAGGCTCCAGACGCGCAGGCTCAGGGGCCATGGCTCACAGGCCCAGCCGCTCCGCGGCATGTGGGATCTTCCCAGACCGGGGCACGAACCCGTGTCCCCTGCATCGGCAAGCGGACTCTCAACCACTGCGCCACCAGGGAAGCCCTAGGGTACTTTTAAACCATTTTTGAATTAACAATATCTGATCAAAATAAAAAACCCAGCAAGAGCAGATCTCAGAGATTCTTGGAACAAACTCAAGAAACTTACAAGCAACCAACTTACTTTCTCCAGAAAACTTTCCCATCTGTTAGTCACTTGTACAACTTCAATGAGACATTAATCAAACAAAGAGACTTGAGGCCACATGGAATGAATCACTCCCAGTTCAGTGAAGTCTCTGAGGGGTTACTGACAAGAAATCTACTTCTCTGTTTCCAAGGAAAGATTTATTTATGCATGAGATCAAGAAGGAGAGAAGATGACTGTAACAGTTCACTTCAAGTGGAGACATGAATCAGAGAATTAGCAGGACTTACCTTGATGGCAGCCACTCTCTACAGCGTTCTCTGACCTAGGATTTTCTTGTTTCTGTTTTATCACTGACTGTGTTGTCTTAACCACTGTCTGTAGAAAACTTGTACTCTGCTAAATCTGCCTGTCCCGTAACTTCTTCCTTAATCTGACCAGAAGCCCCAAGAGACCAAAAAAGTTTAAATCAGACTTCCATGGTTTGCTTCCTTTGCCTGATTGAGATTTCTGAGAAGTTTACATTAGGAATATCATGGAAATTTGAAAGATAGAATCATAAATAATTATAGGATTGAAGACTCAGCCAGGAGCTAAAATGATTGTCCACGTTCCTGCTTTGGATCTCAAAGCTATGGACCGAGAAAGAGCACCGTTATTTACAAAATTTATCCTACAGTGTGGCCGAGGAGTTCAGGTTTTTTAAAATCTATTGAATAATTTATTTTAATTGAATAAATTGACATTTACTGAATATTGAATAATTGCTAAACCTAAAATCTAGGATTCATTCATACAGCAAATAATGCTTGTTTATGATGTACCAGACTCTGTCTAGTTGCTGAGACTAATAGAGACTAATAAAAAGCTGGACCCTGGGGGGCTTCCCTGGTGGCACAGTGGTTGAGAGTCCGCCTGCCGATGCGGGGGACGTGGGTTCGTGCCCTGGTCCGGGAAGATCCCACATGACGCGTAGAGGCTGGGCCCGTGAGACATGGCTGCTGGGCCTGCGCGTCTGGGGCCTGTGCTTTGCAGCAGGAGAGGCCACAACAGTGAGAGGCCCACATACGGCAAAGAAAAAAAAGTAAAAAAAAAAAAAAAAAAAAA
>NW_020174698.1:3121107-3248332 GCF_003031525.2 Neophocaena asiaeorientalis asiaeorientalis
ACAGTGAGAGGCCCACATACAGCAAAGAAAAAAAAAAAAAAAAAAAAAAAAAAAAAAAAAAAAAGCTGGACCCTGTTCTCATCAAGCTTATGACTGAAAGAGGACATATAAACAAATTGAACAAACAATCTGATACAGTATAAAGTGTGAGAAGGGTGCAGAAATAGAAAAAGGAGAGAGCTTTTAATTCTGGAGGTGCAAGGAGTCTTAAAGAGAGGGCCCTGCAGAAACTGACATTTGAGCTTGTTCTGAAGGAGAAATAGAGGTGACCAGGCAATCTGTAGGCGAAGAGAAAGTGGAGGAAGAGGTGGGGCAGGGCTTTCTTGGAAGCAAAGAAAACAACAGGTGCAGATGAAAGCATGAAGTAGTATCTCTTCCTATAAAACTCAAAGAAGGGTTATTGGTGAGTTAGATGGGCGAGGTCATAGGAGGCAAGCATGATGGGAGCAGATCCTGCTGGAGGTCATCAGCAGGCCAGAGCCACCTGTATCACACCCACTCTCATGCCCAGCCTTGAACTAACAGCCAGTGAGCTGCCAGGAAGAGGTCTTCAGAAGAGACATGGTCAGACTTCCATTTGGATGGATGTTTCTGGGTGAAAACAAAATGAGAGAAACTATGGCAACAGCATGTCATTTATACAGTCTGGTTAGAAATGTTTCTCCCCAGTGTTAATCTTCTAAAGAATAACGAGCTCTAGCCTTCCTTTTCTTCTAATCCTTCAAACCCCGTGCCAATTGCTAATGACATCAGTACCAATGACATGGAGTGTGTGTGAGGGTGGGGAGGATTTAGACTGTGATCACCATCCCTTTGTCACCTGCTCCTTCAGCGACCCCAGATAAACATGCCATCTAAGTAAAGACGCTGGGTTTGCTCTGAAAGGGCAGCTTCAAGACAAGGCTCTGAGCCCCACTTTCTAACCATCTGCAGCTCTAAGAAGCCCCCAGTATACAAATTCTGGAACAGCCATAAATATCAGCAGATTACTCACAAATGATCCTTTGGTTCTTCCAGACATTAGAGATCTCATAATGCCTTCTTGTATAAAGACCTACGGGAAACTGCTCTCAGAACCCCACTCACCTACAAATGGTTAGGAGAGGCTTCTGCAGCTGGAGCCTAGGGAGAGAGTCTCTGTTCCTTAACCATGAACACCATTGCTCCTGAAACTGTCGGCATATGGTTTTGCCATTGGTTAAATCCTTAGCAGAATTTCCCAAGAGTCTTTTCAGGTCTGAGCTACCACATAATCATATTCTATCTGAAAAGCTGAAAGCCCAGAACAGACATGTAAAACACACAGTACTGGTGATCATTTACAAAACCAGAATGAATTTCCTGCAGTGCTTTCAAAACACCAAAACTAATAGCTACTCATAAATACCTTCCTTTGTTTTATACGTTTGAAATAACCTTGGTTAGGTGCAATATGATTACCTTTTTGAGGCTATCACGTACCCATTTTTCTTATCTTTTCTTCTCTCTTTATTATTTCTTTATCACTTCGTTTTCTGCTTAGCTGTTACCAAGTAATAGATTGTTCATAAGAAATTAAAACTACTTTCTTTTTTGAAAAAAATTAGTGTCAATTAGGCAGGGTAGACAGATCCTCTCCCTTTTTCTCATCTCATTCATAGGGTTGCCAGACTTAACAAATAGAAACGCAAATGGCCCAGTTAAATTTGAATTTCAGATAAACAACAAATAATATTTCAGTATAAATACATTCCATGCAATGTTTGGGACATACTTACGCTGAACAAAATGTCTTGTTATTTATCCCCAATTCAAATTTAACTAGGGATTATGAAACCCATTCAAAAAGACTTGAGTTGTATTTCATGATATTTTGGTTAGTATATTTAGCCTGAAAAACAAAATCTTCCTCCCAGTGGATACACGTCACTTTGCAAAATAATTTGACTCAACAGAATATTATACATCCATTACAAAAGACATTCTGTGATAAGTATATCCTAACATGGGAAAATGCACATAATAGGCTGAGTAAAAAAAGCAGAATGCACAATTACATAATAGTAGTAAAATAATAATAGCTAGTCTTTATAAAATGCTAAGTATGCAAAAGGCATATTCTAGCTGCTCTTCTGTATTAACTTGTTTAATACTTACCACTATGAGATAGGTACTATTATTATCACCAATGTAAAGATAAGAAACTGAAGTCCCATAAACGTTGACTTGCCCACTAAATATTATATATTCACACATATATATGTTACCATATGTATATACATATGTACACATATGTATGTTACCAAAAAGCTATTGATACATGAAGAAAAAAAAAAAAGGCCAGAAGAAAATATAATAAGCTGTAATACTCATTATTTGGAGAAAGAATACAGTGACTTTTAAAATCTTATTTCTGCATTTTTTTAATATTTTCCTTAAGAGCATACATTGCTTTTCAAATAAAACAATAATACGATTTAAATGGAAAAGTGTACCTAACTGGAAAAACTCGAATCCCATTTTTTAATGCCTTTGTTACCTGCTCATACTGTACATTACAAAGTTAGTTTTGGGGGGTTATGTCACTCCGAGTTTTAACCCACTCAAATCTTCACTGGGCTGATATGAATCCCTGTCTTTTCAGTTGAGGGTTCCTTTGCAATCAATTGACTAATTCAACCCCATGATCCCAGTCATCAGTACACATTTCAAAGTTCTCTTAACTAAGACCTGCTGCAGAAGATTAGTAAATGTACCTGGCAAATGAATGAATGCATGAATGAATGAATGGAGTTCCTGTGGCTTTTTGTAGTCATTGCATCAGATGGAGCAATGCTGGCTTCACTGCCAGCAAGGAAAAGTACAAGCAACTTATACCTGCTGCCAACTCATCCCCTCAACATGCTCTGGAAGAATCAGTCCCTTCAGAGAATTACAGACTCATCCAAGGTGAGGTCATTATGTTGGTTGGCACTCTTAGGGGAGAGGTTTTATCAACCGTATATCACAGACAAGCTTTCAGAAGAGCATGGGGAAGGCTCCAAGCTAACCGTGAGCCGAGATTGCTCCAGAGTCTCTTACGTCATCACTAATAAGAAATTTGTTTTTACAGGAAACTGTCACTAGCAAAAGAGAAAGCAAAAAAGTAAGCTTCTGGCTTTTACTTTAAAGGAAAGATGCCAGCTTCTAAGCTCATCCTTTAATTGTCTTATACGGTAATAGAAGAGATTGTTAGTGTAGTGAACAAGCCAGAACAAGGATGTGGAAGCCAAGAGTTCTCTATTCCCACTGTGGAAAGTTCACTGGACATGTGGTCTGAAGCCAACCAGAGGATGCAGGAGATTGGAGAACTCCCCTTTCCTTTCAGGACCACAGCCTTCTCTCCTTTGCAAAGCAACGACCAAGTCCTTCTCGGAGAGATGCTACAAAGATGCTTCAACATAGAACAAGAGTGAGTCGCGGTTTGTACAACTCAGGTGCTGCCGACCTGCCTCTGTGTTTCCTCGCAGTTTTTGTTTTCTTGGTATGATAAGTAGTTGTTGGCATTATGAATGTTTCTTCTGAGGAAAAAAAATGTAGGCACCTGTTTTTTCTGGAATGAGTGTTTTATGCACCCTATTGAGGTAAGCTAGCCACTCAGGGGCCAAGTACTGGCCAACATGTGGTCCCCTAACAGAGCGCTACTTCCCTCTATGTTATGTTTTTACCAGGGAATGTGATTTCCAGCTATACTTACTGGTTTCTGCTGAATTACACAGACAGCAAACTCTCTTCAGAAGAAGCAGGAGTTCTACATTTACCCAAAACTTGAAAGTTACCATCTGGTGGTTCCCAACCTTGGTTACACACTAGAATCACCTTGAGAGCTTTTATAAAAATACCATTGCTGGGGCCCTCCCCAGAGTCAGTTAGATAGAATCTCTGGGACTGGGGCCAGCCAGGGCATGGGTTTTCTTTCAAAGCTCCCCAAAGTTCTTCTGAAGGAGAGCCAAGGTTGAGAACCATTGATACCATCCATCAAGGCCCTTCCAGATGAAACTGAGATTCAGAAAGGCTGATGGGCTGTCCCACGCCCATAGCTTATTGGTGAGCGTGCCCCCTCATCTGTGTGTCTGCCTCCTTCTAGACTATGAAATCCTTCAACACTTGAACCACACTGTTGACATTTAAATCCACAGTGCCCCACTCTAAATGCTGGGTGAGGGCAGAGTCAGGAAGGAAAGGAAGAACAAAACCTGTCCTGCCTTTTGTCTCATAGCCTCTCACTAAGAAAAATTATTAAGATAGACTACTATGAATTTTAGCCTACAACCAAAGTCATTAAATAGCAGTTTCCCCAATCTTAGGACCCATTCGTCTTGGGAAAAATTCTCTGAGTCAGATTGCCCCTAAAATCCCAAGCCAGATGATTTTACCTTAGCAAATCCAGCTGTTTAAAGTGAAATGCTTGACCTTGTTCAATAACCCATGCCTCACTAGATTCTCATTTTGTGGAGTCTCATTTATTTCCCTAGTTAAGCTTGACACTTTCCGTTAGTAGACCACTCAAAACGGCATGTTTTCCTTCAGTATCAATACTGCAGAGTGAAGAGAATTATGGAACATCTGTGCTGTGATTAAGGAGATGTAGGCCTAAGGTCTGAGAGTTCCTAAGGCCTCAGTACAGACTGCCAGAGTGTTCTACGGCTTTACTGGTGTTATCGGCTGCCAGCTACGCATCTTTCACCCACCAGTCAAGTGCAATTCGAGTGAAATCCAGCTTCTGCGGCGTGGTGTGAGGGCTCAGAATTGGGGCGCAGATGCCAGGGGCCCTGGAACTGTGCATCGGATATTATAGTGCTGGGCCCACGTCCTCGCCCTTGAAACTCTGACACGTGCTGACCAGTTTCCAGATGCCTACATCTCCCCATTGTGTTCCTTTGCCCGAGAGTGTTCTTTGGACCCCAAAGCCCACTTTGCCCACCCCTACAATAGACTGGAAGTGCCAGAGAATGAACATCTCCTCCCACCCCCACTATGGCTTTCGACCCCAAACTGACAGAATTGGGGTGTCCTGCTCCCATCTCCCTCAGGTGCAGGAGCTCCAAGGCCTGTGTTGAGTTTCCCCCAGGGGTTAAGGCCCAGTTTCCCAGTTGGTACCTGGCGTGCTAACGTACCTTTTATCAGCAGCCCCCTCTTCTTGTTCCCCTTCCCAGTTCCTTGCTGGTGCCTCCTCCACTTATCCTCCAAATAATGGAATCCTGTGTCAAGGTCTGATTCTGGGGGAACCCAAAGAAGATACAGTGGCTTTGTCAATACATAGTCATTTGATTTTAGGAAAGCCATTTAAACTCTCTGAGAGTCCCTGGCCTCAAAAGTAAAATAAGGAAAGGAATTTGAAGTCCTACTTGGTCACAGCAGCAAGCAAAGGGCTGCTTCATTTGGCTGTCAAAGCCCTCCCAGACCAGCGCTAGTCTCCTTCCTGCCCCCCTCCCCTCATCTCTAAGTGTACCCACCTCCCCATGCTCCTCTCCAGCGCAGAGAATTTCTTTGAATTCTTGCAAGTGACACATTTCCCACTTGCCTTTGGGACTCTTACTCATGCTGTCCCTCTGCCTGGAACACTCTTCTTCCTTCTGTTTGTTTGGCTCACTCGTACACAGCTCTCAGCTGAAATGTCACTTCCTGCAGGGAAGCCTTTTCTGACGCCCTGTCTAGGATTGGGCTCTTACATGCTACCAGATATAGTGTTCCCGTCGTCACGTCTGGCATGCTTTACAGTAATTCTTATTTTCTTCTCCAAGCCCACCTCCTTCTCCAACCACCGTCATTACTGGCCTTTAAGTTCCTTTCAGTCAGAAACCCAATTTATTTGGCTCCCCACAGCATCCCTGATACCCAGTCCAATAACTGCACATAGTAGGTACTTGATAAATAACAGTTGGATAAAATGCACCCTTGTTTACTAAACATTAGAGTTGATGAATAAGAGGATTTGGGAATAGAAGTCAAAGCAAATTTTCCCAACCAGAGTCATGGTGCTCCCTCGAATGGTTTGCACCCAAGATACGACTTTTCCCTCAGCCCTTGTATTGTACTTGGAAGAAGGGGGTGTATGGGGTGGAGTTCCCTATACTCAGATGAGAGCAGCTTTATCTTTTTATCCTGGTGAAGGCTGTCATCATTTTTAACATGAAAATTTTAGAAGCTGGAAAGCACTGTGTTAAAATAATCCAGCCCAGTACTTATAAAAAAAGTGGAGTTGAAAGTTGGAAAAGAAAATTTAGTAGTGGAGGGGAGGGATAAATTAGAAGGTTGAGATTAACATATACAAGCTACTGTATACAAAATAGATAATCAACAAGGACCTACTGTATAGCACAGGAAACTATACTCAATACTCTGTAATAACCTATATGGGAAAAGAATCTGAGAAAGGTAAATATATGAATATGTAAAACGAAATCACTTTGTTATACATCTGAAACTAACACAACATTATAAATCAACTAGAGTTCAATATAAAATTAAAATTTTTTTTAAATTTAAAAAATGGACAGAAGACCTAAATAGACATTTCTCCAAAGCAGACATACAGATGGCCAAGAAGCACATGAAAAGCTGCTCAACATCACTAATTATTAGAGAAATGCAAATCGAAACTACAATGAGGTATCACCTCACACCAGTTAGAATGGGCATCATCAGAAAATCTACAAACAGCAAATGCTGGAGAGGGTGTGGAGAAAAGGGAACCCTCTTGCACTATTGGTGGAATGTAAATTGATACAGCCACTATGGAGAACAGTATGGAGGTTCCTTAGAAAACTAAAAATAGAATTACCATATGACCCAGCAATCCCACTACTGGGCATATACCCAGAGAAAAACATAATTCAAAAAGACACATGCACCCCAATATTCATTGCAGCGCTATTTACAATAGCCAGGTCACAGAAGCAACCTACATGCCCATCGACAGATAAATGGATAAAGAAGATGTGGTAATATATACAATGGAATATTATTCAGCCATAAAAAGGAACAAAATTAGGTCATTTGTAGAGACGTGGATGAATCTAGAGACTGTCATACAGAGTGAAGTAAGTCAGAAAGAGAAAAACAAATATCGTATATTAATGCATATATGTGGAACCTAGAAAAATGGTACAGATGAACCGGTTTGCAGGGCAGAAATAGAGACACAGATGTAGAGAACAAACGTATGGACATCAAGTGGGGAAAGCAGCGGGGGGGTGGGGGGGTGATGAATTGGGTGATTGGGATTGACATGTATACACTGATGTGTATAAAATTGATGACTAAAAAAAAAAAAAAAAAAACGGAAAGTTTAATAGCAAGCATTGTACTTGCGCAATGTCTGGAAGCAGAAGACACTACATTCGTCAGCTGTTGAGGTCAATGCAGCCTTCCTAGGTTCGGGTCTTTCTGACGTTCCTTGATGCTTGGTGGCCTGATGGGTGTTATCTCAAAAATCCCTAGATCCTCCAGGGATGGGACCGAGTTCAAAGAGCCACTCCCAATCTTTTCCAACCTCCGTGTGTCCTGAGTAGAGTCCAAATTCCTAGCATGTCTAGAGGCCTCCTGGGACCCAACTTTGCCTCCCTCCTCTCCAGGCTCGTCTTCCTCTGCATCCTGCCTCACACTTGCCTTGTGCGTTTATTTCCAGGCACAATGTTGTTTCACATGTCTGTACTGTTGGCCCTGCTAGAGTCTAGGTTCCACTGCAGACTCCTCCCTCTCCTCCCTGCCTACTTGCCACTCCTATTCATCCTCTGAGACGCCACGCAAGCCCCAGGGCTTCCAGATTGGAAGCTCCACTCTCTGGCTTCCTCTGTCCCCGGAGTTTTCTTCCAGCACGTCTGCATATTGGTTTGCTGTGACCCACCAGCTCCACCCCCAACCACTTCATAAGCTTTTTGAGGACAGGATCAACGTCATATTCAACTTTGTGTCCTCGGAGTCTCAGTGCCTGTGGCTGAGCAGGCATTCAATAAAAGTTTGCTCAAATGCACTAAACGGTGGGATTTTGTGTGTGTGTAATTTAGCCCTCGTCTGATCAACAGTAGGCACACTTTAAATAAGCTGAAGATAATTGACTTCCAAATTTTAATAAAAATGTTTTTGCCATGTGCAGTTTAAGTACTATTCAATAATTTGCACAGATTGGCAAAAGTAAACATCTTGGCTTCAAACCAAACCTTGATGGCAGACAGCAGCCCTGGTGTGAAACCCTTGGGGGAAGGGACAGTGTTCTGGACACTGAGCTGCAAAGAATCACCCACTGTTCCTCAGGTTTCTCACACGCGCGAATGTGTGGGAAATGTGACTCTCTGCTGATAATTCCTAAGACGTCTGTTTTCTCTTTTAATCAAGCTGAACAGAAGTAGTCCTTTGTTAAGATGAATTAAATCTGCAGTGAGGCTTTGGAATTCATTTCCGAGGGAGGGGTTATCCTAGAAGCCTTTACTCCATCCAGCACCTCCCCGGCGCCTGCCCTAAGAACCAGGCAGCTGTCCACGCCCGGGCCAGGAAAGGGCAGGGCCGCCTGCACGGATGCACAGGCCCCGGGGATGGGAGACCGCCACCTCACTGCCCTGGCCCAGGCTTTTAGCACAGCCTGAGGTCTCGCGAGGTTGGGTTTGTAGGGTTCGGGCTTGTTGAGACCTTTGACACGCTCCCCACGTCCCCTGCAAACCACAATACTGCTTTTTATTGAGCTGCTGTCAGATAACGTGCTGCATACTTGCATAAGCCCTACCTTCCTCTCACAGGTGGAATAACTGAAATAATTTTTGAAATAAGTTTTCCGAAGCTGGATGAGTAGCAGTGTTGGCCTAACGCCTGGGACAGAGAGGGGGAGGGGTAACCGATGTATTAAAACTGTGATAACTCTTGCAACTTCTACGTTTTTCACATATATCAGCTCATTTTATCCCCACAAAAGTCCTTTTAAGCAAAAGGTACCCTCATCTTACTGATGAGGAAATTGAGACAGAGATTAGGCAAAGGATGGAGAAACGCACTGGTAACCATGCAGTGGGGTAGAGCAGAAGACCGCTTCCTGTCTTCCGATTCGGAGCTCTACCCACCCGCTAACACACATACACATGTACACGCACACACACACCCAGAGAAAGGCTTCATTTCTGGGAAAAAGGAGACAGGTAGGAAAAGAACTGGAGGAGCCTGATGTGTAATTTACATAACACAGTTTCTTCGTAAACATTCCAGGCACCGTGAGAAATAAATTAAAAGATCGCTCGTGGATAATTTAAGTATAATACAAGCTAGAAGTTCTGGTAGAGTCCAAAATTGACTCACAGTAAGGATGACTGAGTTTTGCCCTGGTTTCTAGCCTACTTTGCTCAAAAGTAGAGATGAAAATTATGAAAAGACAAATGTGTTTGCAATTTAACTCCACCAATAAAAGCCTTCAAACTGAATTCCCTTCTAGCGCTAGGAATTCAACTTCAGATGAAGATTTATTGTCTCTTTCTGTGAAGTACCTAGTATATGTAGCCTCTAGATATCTGAAGATTGCAAACGTCCACTTAGTCTGAAGGTCTATTTTTGCACTGTAGTAGCAGGATTATGGATGAGAATACAGTTTAAAGGTAGCCCCTGTAAAAATGAGCTATTGGTTTCATGAGAGCTGTGGGAGGCGGGGAGGAGTGCATTAAGGGACGAATAAACCTTGCAATCGAAAGTGTCACCTTTATCCATGAAACAACAGTGTTGGTTCCCACCACTTGTCCTGGTGTAATAGCTATTCTTCCTGGATTAACATCACATTGATTAATAACGCCAAGCCAAAGCACGCTGAGTGCTGACCTCCATGAAAGGTTGCTAAACTATGGAAATCTAAAAGGGGACATCAGGGAAGGGGGCGTGACACTGAAAATAGTTTCCTCGTTACTCTGGTAGTTAAGGATTTATATTAGAATGAGGTCAAGTCACCACCATTTTTGTTTTGGCAGTAGGCAATCACAAATTGTAGTCGCTGACTGCCATCACCACCACTTCCTAGGTACCAGTATTAGAAAAACTGCCAATCCTGCTGGAATGGCTTAGTATTCTATTTCCAAAGAACATACTGTATTTAAAAATTAGGTCAATATTTAGCTTAAGTGTCTCTGGTAGTAGATAATTTTAAACATAGGGTAGATGGAAATTTACCTTGACCAAAGGCTTATAACAGATTGCTGTTATAAATCTATTGAAATTTTGAGCCATTGGAATTCTGGGAGCTTCAGTATGCTGCCCCACAGTAGCCTTCCTGTACCATAAACTTGCTCAGGGCCTTGCCCTTGCTGGTTCTCCTGCTGCCACACTTTCCTTTGTTGACCACAGGGCTCACTCTGTGGGCTCCTTTAGGCCTTCACTCGAAATCACCTTCCCAAAGAGGACTTCCCTGCTATTCTTTTTAAATTTAAGCCTTCCCTCCACCAACCCTGGCACTTCCTATGGCCCTATCTCATTTTCTTTTTCTCCATGATCTTCTTTATTTTATACCTATTTATTTTATTTCTTGTCTATCTGCCCCCACTAAAATATAAGTACCAGGGACTTTTCTTTTTCCCCCACTGCTAAAATCCCTTCTCTTAGATCAATGTCTAGTACGTAGTAGTCATTCAGTTGGATAGATGGATGGGTGGGTGGGTGGATGGATGGATGGATGAATGAATGAATAGGTTGGGTGGATGGATGGATGATCATTGGACCCACGAATCCTTTCAGTTGGCTGGTATCCAACACAGAGAATACAGGTCCATAGGTAACTAAAGGACAAGCTGATTTCTCAGCTCTTCTCTTTCTGCTTGTTGGCAGTTGTTAAACTATCTATCGTACAAGCCAACTCTACCCTCTCAATCCTGAAACCCTCTGTTGATCATATCATTACATGGTAATTACTTCACTTACACTGGAGAGCCATGTAGAAATAATCATCTGAGGCAATCCTAAAAGAACAGTATTTTTTTTTTTTTTTTTTTTTTTGGCGGTACGCGGGCCTCTCACTGTTGTGGCCTCTCCCGTTGCGGAGCACAGGCTCCGGACGCGCAGGCTCAGTGGCCATGGCTCACGGGCCCAGCCGCTCCACGGCATGTGGGATCTTCCCGGACCGGGGCACGAACCTGTGTCCCCTGCATCGGCAGGCGGACTCTCAACCACTGTGCCACCAGGGAAGCCCCCAAGATTTAACTTTTAACTACATTTCAGATGCTGTTCTAGGTCCTTTACATGTATGAACTAATTTAATCCTTACAAAAAATAGTCTACGTGATCTACATTCATGCAGAAAATATTTGTGTATGACATAAGAGAATGGGCTCAATATGAAAGAGCAAAATAGAAATGGAAAAAGATGAAGTTTCTGAGTCAGTGTCATTTTCCCATTAAAAGTCTTAATACTCACCCCAGGGAAACATCATATTGCATAATTTTAAAGACACTTGCATTTTTGGTTGTGCTCTGAAGCTCTCCATTACCAAGGAGGATTTCCACTCAATTAGATCACAAAGCAGAGGATTATGCAGGTTGAGTTCCAAGATGTAAAAGACTTGAAGAGATTATGTGTAGGGAAAAACTAATTGAAGACAAGAAGGGCTGTACTAGGATGTATGTTTGCGCTGTAGTAGTGTCCGTTGCGAGCAGTCGGGTATTTAGCCCTCTTCCTTTGTTCCTGCGTGTGTATGCCTTGAATAGTACCATTCATTTCCAGTAGAAGTGAGTCATGCATCCTCAAATTGGATGTAGCTAGCTGAGTCTAGAGGGTTTCTGTCCTTGAGTCTCTACTGTCACCACTGTGTTTATTTAGAAAGTTAATAATTAATTTAGAAATTATTAATTAATTATTAATTAATTATTATTATTTAAAAATAAATAATTAAATTCCTGAGCTAGGAGAAACCAGAGGAGAGACAGCCCCTGAATTTGCTATGGTAGGAAAGAGTCAAATATCCTCAAAAAACATATTAAAGACTTAAACTGGGATAGGAAAACTGTTGTCAATTTTATCAATCATTAAATGTTATTTAGTCTGATTTTTCTGGACATTTGAATTTATGGAGTTATAGGACTCCATGGAATAAGAAAAAGCTGGAGGAAGTGAAGAGAGAAAGACAAATATCACTTATATGTGGAATCTACAAAAATGATACAAATGAACTTATTTACAAAACAGAAATAGACTCACAGACATAGAAAACAAACCTATGGTTACCAAAGGGTGGGGATAAGTTAGGAGTTTGAGATTAACATACACATACTACCATATTTAAAATAGATAAACAACAAGGACCTAGTGTGTAGCACAGGGAGCTATACTCAATGTCTTGTAATAACCTATAATGGAAAAATATCTAAAAAAGAATATATATACATACATATATGTATATATTATACCTGTATGATATATATATATATATACATACATATATATATATATATATGAATCAGTTTGCTGTACCCCTGGAGCTAACACAATATTGTAAATCAGCTGTATTTCAATATTTTTTTTTTTTAAAGCTGAAGGAAGTAGTATTAAATTCTCAACCTGGTGTGGTGGCTGATTTCTTTTTAGACACAGGGTAAGTATGATAACCTCCTCGTGGTGCATTTTATTTTCTACTTGAACTATAGTAATAAAACGACGGTCCGTTTTACTGTTTAGTTTTCCGAATGAGGTTTTGCTGATTGGATCGTTTGATAAAGCCCTGGACGCATGAGATCAAAGTTTCCTGCCCCCAAATTCATATGAGTCCCTTTGCCTTCACTGCCCCACGCTGAACCCCAACATAGTCACACTGCTTTTCACAAGGAGAACCAGACAGAAGACTGTAACTAGGGTAGTGTGTAGTTGATGCTCAAGAAATAGTTGTAGAATGAATGTTGGTTGAAATTACAGCCTCAAATGTTACCTTTGGTGACAGTTATCAATAAGTGTCATCCCTTTAGCTACATTTGGTTCTTCCATATTGTAGAGTATGTCTGAGGATGAAACAATAGGAGTCTGAATGATACTAAAGATAGTCATTTACATGGGTAGCCAATATGAGTTGTTCCTTGACACTTAAAGTGCAATAAATGTCACCATCTGTGGGGCATTCAAGATCCATCTCCCTACACACACACACACACACACACACACACACACACACACACACATACAACACACACACACGGAACGTTCTAGGTCTAGGGAGCACCCCATCCCAAGCTATACTATGTGGCATATCTACTCAGCCTGTGCCTCCCTAGCACCAAGACTTGAGAAAACCACAGCCTTTCGGAAATTGTCTTCCTGGAGCCCAGCAACCTCTTTTTGGTGGGGAACTTGAAAGAAAATGCTTTCATGTATCCCCTGAGGCAACAGAGAACCTAGAAGAGGCCACAAAAGGCTGGATTCAGTCTTTAGATAATTTTTTGTTTCATAAAGAGTTTTAAAAATTAGAATATTTTTCATAAATATATGGTCGTGCAGCTTCTCTAACACGTCAGAAGATCTGGCATCACTGGACTGATACTTCTATGGGCGATAATTCACTGAGTAGTAGCAGCTGTCCTTTTCAGGGGGCTCCATTCACCTCAGTTGCTGACAGTCTCACTCATTTCCTTAGCCCACCTGGCCCCTAGTATATAACAGTGGGAGAAACCTCAGAAATATCAATTCATCGACCAACATGATTGTAGCACCGGCTCCTTCCGTGTTTACACTCATAACTTCTCTGTAGTTATGAGGAACTTCCCATAGCAACAAACAAATAATTGCACAGAGCTGCTCGTGAGTCAGGAAATATTTCAAAATTCATGTATTAACTCATTTCAATCTTCATAAAAACTCTGTGAAATACGTGTATTTTTACCTCTATTTTTAGCTGAGGAAACTAAGGGACGGAAATTAAGTAACTTTCTCAAGGTCACATTGCCAGAACACAGTGCAGAGTGAAGAACTATACCCAAGTAGTCTGACATCAGAGTCTTTGTTTTTAGCCACCATAATATGCTTCCATGCCCTGCATCCACTCAGTTAAAAATTCTATTCTTGAGACTTCCCTGGTGGTGCAGTGGTTAAGAATCTGCCTGCCAATTCAGGGGACATGGGTTGGAGCCCTGGTCCGGGAAGATCCCACATGCTGCGGAGCAACTAAGCCTGTGTGCCACAACTACTGAGCCTGCGCTCTAGAGCCCATGAGACACAACTACTGAAGCCCACGTGCTGCAACTACTGAAGCCCGCATGCCTAGAGCCTGTGCTCTGCAACACTGCAACTAGAGAAAACCCGTGCACAGCAACAAAGACCCAATGCAGCCAAAAATAATAAATAAATTAAATAAATAATTTTTTTTAAAAAAAGCACTCACAACCTAGTACCTGCTATTGTAAATACTACTGGAATATTTCACTTAACACCCTTTTTATAAAGTGGATAACCTGGTCCAACTTAAACTCCTGCCTCCAGCCCACATGTGACTTCTTTCTGCTCTTCCCCTTGTGCTTCTCCATCTGGCATAAAGGACAGAGTGCCAGAAGCCACAGAAAAAGTAGGTCTCAGCCCCCAGGAACAGAAATTGTACTTGAGGACTTGCAGTGCAAGGCGAAGGAGGCATATTATTCTTATATTAACACTTAGGAGCATATATTATGGAATTATAATACAAAATTGGTGTGAATTTTTCAAAAGCTAAAACATAAGACTTAAGGAAAATCTTTACTTGCAGGTGACTGCTTTGGGTTAATATCCTCAGACCCCCTCTAATAACTAGGTCCACTGTCCTATGAAAGTATTGTCCAGCACCCAAAAGAACACTCAAAACACTTCCTGCCTGCTGTGCTCTGAATGCTCTTTTGTAGCCGCTGGTTTCAATGACATCTGCCTCTGTGAATGTTTTCAGGTAGCAATAGCAACAGTAGCCAACCCTTACTGACCTCCTACAGTACACCGAGTACCCTGTTAAACAACTCACATATACCTTTCAAGTATTCTAAGAACTCAAAGAGATAGGTACTACTATTATCTCATCTTTAAAGATCAGAAACGAGCTTGGAAGGCTTAAATCATGTGTCTCAAATCACATAGCAGGGAAATGATGAAGACATACATTCAAACCCAGGCATTCTTACTCTTAGCCATTAGATCCCACTGCCTCTAGTACAATAACCCATTGTTTCATTATTCCTCTGTTGTTAATTTAAATATGCATATTGAATCCTTGAGATAAAGAGGTGAAACTCATTGTCCTTTATTTAGACTGTATCTCCTTCCTCACCCAAACAGTGGTGATATGTATCTAGTAGACTAAATAAATACAGCTTAGCATATAGACCCTTAAAAATAGAGAGGTCTCGGGCTGCCCTGGTGGCGCAGTGGTTGAGAGTCCGCCTGCCGATGCAGGGGACACGGGTTCGTGACCCGGTCCCGGAAGATCCCACATGCCGCGGAGCGGCTGGGCGCGTGAGCCATGGCCGCTGAGCCTGCGCGTCCGGAGCCTGTTGCTCCGCAACGGGAGAGGCCACAGCAGTGAGAGGCCCGCGTACCGCAAAAAAAAAAAAAAAAAAAAAAAAAAAATAGAGAGGTCTTATTTTCCTCAAGATTTCATGTTTGTGCACTATCTAGAATGCCTGGCAATAAAACATAAATTTATATTACATTTTAAAAACTTTCCAGCTGTCTATTTTATTATAAAAGTAGCACACACTGGGTAAAAATGAGTGTTCCACTGAAAGTACACTTTCAGCCCTTCCAGAAAAGTTAAATATTGGTATTTTGCTCAGCCAAAGCTGACAAGGGAATCAAGGCAGAACTCTCTAGTAAAACCCTATATTAAAAATTAAAAATAGAAATATAAAACGATAGGCTATATAAGGAATAAGTATTTTTAAAATATAAATAAATAGGCGTGAGAATTTTAGAAGAACATACTGGTCTTTCCCCACTTCGTTCAACAGCTTCTGTCCAAATGTCAAGTCTGTACTTCAGTGACAAGATAGTGTAGAAGGAAAGGCCAAATCAAATGAGAAACACAGTCTCTAAAATGTGTTTACCCATTTACAATAGATGACCTTTCACAGTCCAAGTGATTTCTGATTGCACATAACTTCCCAAAATAGCCAGCTTCTCTTCAGAATGTGTTATTATATTTTGAACTAAACATTATTTTTCCCATCCCATCTGAAAAAGTCTAAACCTCCTATTCAACTTCTTATAGATCTCTTGACTTTAGGAACTTGGGGAAAGTTTCATGAAAATGTTATGATGCAAATTCAATTAAATTCTCAATCATTTACCAGAATCCTATTTGTCTGAGTTTATCTCTTTTGATTAAGAAGGTTACTTATAGGGAGCGGTTGTTTGACTGAGTTTGTAATCAGTAAAGAAAAAGAAAGAAAGAAAGAAAAAGCAAAGTCACTAAAAGGAGGAGCTACAAGTCCTCACGCAAATTTTATTAAAGAGGCCTTTATAAAATTAAGCATTGGTAGCCAAAGGCTGGGTCTAGAAAAAAATGAGTCAGAGCCTAAAGAAATGTGAGTGATACTTAGTCCTGAACCCTGTGCTTAAGGAATGATTGAATTGTCAACAAACACTTGCTGTCCTATTGCTTGATGGATACATTTTACTATATTTTCTATTCTCTTTTATATAGGTTTCATATATTCTTGTGATTGGCTAGATTCAAAATGGAAAGTCATTAACTAGGATGTAACTTTGGGCAAGTCAGTCACTCTCTGGGCCTCAATATCATCATCTATAGAATGAAGGGTTTGACTGAAAGATCACTAGGGTCCTTTGCAACTCTATGTTACATTCTACAATTCTAGGTACTGGCTGTGATCAAATACTATTCTATGTAAATGTCCTAGCACCCAGCATCGCACCTAAAATCTATGATGTATATAGTCAGAGATGAATACAATTTTGGTATGCTCACAAATTCTACCTCTGCTCCACAAAGCCTGGGACCTCAGCTGAAAAATCTCAAACAGCTGAGATGACTCAAATACTTGAGGGCTGGAATTATCTGAAGAATTTCCACTCACATGTTTGGTTCCTGGGCTGGGATGACTTGAAGGCTGGGCTCAGTTGAGACCGTCAACCAGAGAGCCTACTGCTGTCCTATTCATGCAGTTTGGGCTTCTTCACACCACTATGGTCTTTGGGCCACAAACTTCTCACATGGTGGCTCAGGGCTCCAAGTGAGGCAGTTACAGTGAACAAAGTAAAGCAACTTGGCCTTTTATGACCTAACCTCAGAAGTCACAGAACAGCATTTCCACTGTATTATATTGGTTGAAGCAGACACAAGCCCACCCGGATTCCAAGTAAGGGGTCACCAGCCCCTCACTTGTCAATGAGAGAGCAGAACTGAAGAATTAGCAAACCATGTTTAAAAACTGTCATATATATATATATATAATGTATATATATATATATGTATATATATATGTACACGTGTGTATATTAAATCTCCTTTAATTTTCACAATCAATCACTTGGATAGGTAGTATTCTATTTTTAGCTTGCCTGGGGTCACATAACTAGTAAGTTTCAGAGGGAGAATTCCAATCCATCTACACAAAGCCATGCTAATTCTACTAAACCATATTGACTGGAGGGGAAACCCCATTCGTTTCAATGCTTATTATTGCCACTCCAATAATTTTGAGTTGACACTGTATTCATGGTGGCTGATTTCCCTTGAAAACCAAATAAGCCAGATGAGATGAAATTGCGTTCAATTTAAGTAAGCATAATCTACAAAACAAATAAACCCCAGGTAAACTCTGAGAGAGTTTCAAATTGAAGCCAATCACATTCAGGGATCAATTCACCCTAAGGCACAGGAATTTCTAGAATGCTAGGATATGAGGTTTCTGGTTCTCTGTCTCTGCTGGGGCCGCTCCTGCTGCTGGACCTATATCCACCCAGCTCACTCTCCCTTCTGATTTGAAGTATCTGAGAAATTGTCTCAGCTTTTCATTTCATGGGGCTCATAGAGATAAAGCCAAGGATCCTGCCTATAAAATAGAGAAAACAGGACTCTGGTACAGGCTACTAATTTCCCTCTAGAGTCTTCTCAATCAATACCAGTCCCAATAGCCTACTGCGTCACGTAAAGAGCATGATGGGATGGCTGACAGGAGTAACCCTCCACCCCATGGTTCATTTGTGCTCCACACAGAGAAGTAGCTAATGAACATCTTTTCGACAAATCAAATCAATAACATGACTTCTGACCTCATTTTTAGGAATTTTATTGAACCTGATCTCAAAGGTTGAATGTTGAAAGAAAAATAAAGAAGTCGCTAAAAGTATCCCCCGCGCCCAAAATTGCATCTTATAAAAAGGCTATAAAATCCATTACCATCTAGAGTTTCTATTTCATTTCTCAAAGTCATTCAGAAGGCAATCTAATTCATAGATGATAATGACCTTTGCAGGATGCTCTGCTGACCTGCTCTATTCGTTGCCACTGAGTATGCACATGTGTGTGCAAGCGGGAGTGTGTATTTGTATGTTTTCCAGGTCTCCATCAATGAGATTTACACAAAGTCTTGCTTGCTACATGTTGAAACTATCCTGACTCAGGAGAAAAGAGATCACTGTAATAAAGATGGCCAAGTCTAAAGGGAGTTCAAAGGAATATATTTTCTTTAAAATAAACAATCTTTGCGGGTCCTAAATCTTTTGTATGATTTAAACGAGGGAATAGAAATAAACATGAAATCTGGCAGAGCTGTAAAATTCACTGTTTATGTTGAATGAATTATCACTGATATTCAAATGAGCAATTACTAACAAGTTGACTTGTCCCCTTGGGCTACATGTTGTCACATGTCTCAAGAAAGAGCCGATATTTTTATGCCTTCGTGTCAGAAAAGGCTGTCACAAATATGTTTGATACTATTTTATTATATCGAAATAATGAGAGAAAACACAAAGAAAGAGAGGTCTATGTGTGTGTGTGCCTGCGTGGGTGAGCAGGCCCAGGTAAAAAGCAAGTAACAGAAAAATATAGGGAGGTGGCTTGAATTTTTAATCAGCTGCTACCACTTCCCTTGAACTAAGGAACTAAATGTTGTAATTCTATGTAAAAATGTTTCAGGTAATAGAGATAAATAAAAGTCAAGTTTATTTGGTGATCTGGCTAAAACCACATCCCTGGAAAAACGTCAAATGCCTTAAATGTGAATTAAATATTATCTTCAGATAGGATTTGCCAAGACAAATACAGTTCTTCTTTTTATCGGTTTGTTCTTTTTCTCATAAGTATAATGACTTGACATTCAATAAGTAGTGCCAAATCAATTAACATTGAAATTATTTTTTGACTTTTTTGCCCATTAGAAGAACATAGTTGATAAATACTGTCTCTATAAGGAAGCTGTTTATCTATAAATTGCATGACTGTTTTTTGGATGTAGTGAGAATAGAAACCAGCTGTAAGGATGCAGGACTTTATCCTTACTTAGTCTCTTATCTACAAAAGGGACAGCAATCCATAGCTACCGGCATCTTTTCTGCAAAATTCCATGAATCCATTCTGGTATTGATTCTTTGTGTGTACATAACCCTTTCTCTCAAAGAAAAATATCATGAACTGATATGCAGGGCTTGGCTCTTCTTTTGTAATTTTTCCTATGATATATGCACGAATTAAATAAAAATAAATCTAATTTGGTGAAACCAAAGAATTCTAATTCAAAGAAAAAGTCTTTCATCTGTACAAAAACAACCCATAATTCCCAGTGGGCTTTCCTAATTCCTAATTTCATACATACATCACTACCATTGTGGCTAGAGTTTTAAGCAAATGATCAAGTCATCTGGGCCAAAGAGGAATGTAAAACATTTCTCATCATGTGGTCTATTTGTATCCTTTTCTCCTTAGAGACATTTGTCACTAGATAGATCTTCTGTTGTTTATCAACTTTTGGGTTTCCAGGTTGTTAAAGAAAAGAAAAAGAATCTGTGTTCCATTTAACAACTAAGTGTATGACACAAAAACACTTTAATCTATGGAAAGATAAACTTTCTAAAAAGTATTACAGCAGTATATGTCTCTTGCTTTAGTAAGACCAAAGCAGTAGAGTTATATACTCTTATACAAGGCCATTTTATATATAATTTGATACTTTTGCAGCAATATGGATGGACCTAGAGATTATCATACTAAGTGAAACAAGGAGAAAGACAAATATCATATGATATCACTTATATGTGAAATCTAAAAAAAATTAATACAAATGTATTTATTTACAAAACAGAAACAGACTCACAGACATAGAAAATGAACTTATGGTTACCAAAGGAGAAGAGGGGGGAGGGATAAATTGGGAGTTTGGGATTAACATATACACACTACTATATGTGAAATGGATAACCAACAAGGACCTACTGTATAGCACAGGGAACTATACTCAGTATCTTGTAATAACCTATAATGGAAAAGAATCTGAAAAAGGATATGTGTATGTATATATGTATGTGTAGCTAAATCACTTTGCTGTAACCTGAAACTAACACAACATTGTAGATCAACTATACGTCAATAAAATTTTTTAAAAAATGATACTGACAATTGCCTTATGAGGTAAATGGGATGCATTTTGTTATTATTATTTTACAGATGAGGAAACTGAGGCTCAGTGAGTTGGAGGGACTTGTTCAAGGTCACACAGTTAGAGAAGGGAGGTTAGTAACCAGATCTTCCAAATCGGCATAACCCCTTTCCATGTCATTTATATATTGGTAGTCGATCCTACCTATTTACTTTATTTTATTATTTGCCTCACGGTTTAAACATTTTTCTTGGGAGGAAAAGTATATATACTACAAAAATGCAAATAGAGGATCAAAGGATTCTTTTTAACATGAGAGTTTTTTTTTTAATAAAAAAGCTGTGTTGGGGACTTCCCTGGTGGGACAGTGGTTAAGAATCCACCTGCCAATGCAGGGGACACGGGTTCGAGCCCTGATCTGGGAAGATCCCACATACCCCAGAGCAACTAAGCCCATGCACCACAACTACTGAGGCCGCGTGCCACAATTACTGAAGCCCATGCATCTAGAGCCCATGCTCCACAACAAGAGAGGCCACTGCAATGAGAAGCCCGTGCACCACAACAAAGAGTAGCCCCTGCTCACTGCAACTAGAGAAAACCTGCGCACAGCAGCAAAGATCCAATGCAGCCAAGACCCAATGCAGCCAAAAAGAAAGAAAGAAAGAAAGAAAATTTTAAAGAGAAAATCCAATAATATTTTAAAAATAATTTCTCTTTGGGGAGTTCCCTGGGGGCCTAGGGGTTAGGATTCGGGGCTTTCAGTGCTGTGGCCCTGGTTCAACCCCTGGTCAGGGAGCTGAGATCCTGCAAGCCGCCCGGCACAGCCAAAAAAAAAAAAAAATGTCTCTTTGGGGAGTTCCCTGGGGGCCTAGGGGTTAGGATTCGGGGCTTTCAGTGCTGTGGCCCTGGTTCAACCCCTGGTCAGGGAGCTGAGATCCTGCAAGCCGCCCGGCACAGCCAAAAAAAAAAAAAAATGTCTCTTTGGGGAGTTCCCTGGTGGCCTAGTGGTTAGGATTCTGGGCTTTCAGTGCTGTGGCCCTGGTTCAACCCCTGGTCAGGGAGCTGAGATCCTGCAAGCCGCCCGGCACAGCCAAAAAAAAAAAAAAGAAAAGAAAAGAAATTCTCTTCAAACTACCAGAATTTTAATGAACTCTTCAGAAGAACCACAAAAAGCTATCGATGTTGGAGATTAAATAATATAACCCCTGGCATCTCGGACAGCTTAACGTATCTCTCTAAAATGAATAGTTTATTTTTCCTCAGTCATCATGCCGTCATTTGGTTGTGCTGCATTTTCTTTTGGAAATCTCAAAGCATTTAGCTAACAAGATTTCATGGTTATTCCCAAGAAAACCTGATCCAGCTATAAAGGTTTATATTCCAATTCAATGAAATCAATGCATCTCTTCCCCGGTTAACCTATATGTTTCTCCTCTTGCCATAGACTGTCATATAAATATGTTAACAGTGTTAGGTACATTGTTTTTAATGACCTGGCCATTTGTTTTATCAAGTAGACTTTGTGCGTTTCCTTTATTTATTAATTGTATTCCTTCGTGGTGACATTGAAAAGGCCCTACCTCCTGGGGACACTTGCTGCTTTGGGATCTAATTTAACGGATACATAGAATGACACGGCAAACCAGTGAATGACTAAATAAGTGAAGGGGTGAGCGAATGAATGAGTGATTGCCTCCCTTTCATGGATGAGACACGGTCTGAGGGGCGTGTGAGGTCATGTGATGGGCAGAAGGCCACACACTGATGTCGTAGTAGTGCCCAGTTGACAGATGCCAAGATTATTTTCTTTGCTCTATTTAGCTATCAACTGTTTAAAATCCTCATAAAATATCAACATGAAAAAGTAAAAATGGAAAAATAAGCCACACACAAATTACATGGCTTTTTAAAATGAATGTAATGTGCAAAGAATAACGAGTAAAAAGTATAGTGGGGGGGATAGTTTTTCGCTTGATGGGGTATAGGTTATTCACAGGGAGCCCTTCCTCTCCGTCAAATGCATTCAGTAATACTTTTGGGTAATGCTGTTTGTATTTTTTGCATAAAACACTTTGGATATATGCCCATTGTGTTCTTTTTAAGCAGACTCCTTTAGTGGAAAACACACACAGACACACAATTACGTTCACGGTCGCCCACTGTATTATGACAAGTAGGAAGAGGACACTAGAAAGGTCCTACATAATGAGAGATCATCCATTGTTATATGTACACTTGCACTTTATTTCATTTTTCTCCACATTTGGACAGATCAGGAATAAATTTGATTACGTTTCCACTGAGAGCCTTTTTTCCCCAGGAATACATATCAACAGAATTTCAATGAGCATAAAATAAAAACGTTCTGCATTTTATATGAAAGTTTGATTTAAATGGTCCTAACAACAAAAAGAAAAGAAAAAAGCTGTTAAAGTAACCCTCCCAAGGGGAGTCAACTGCTTTTCAGTGCTTCCTGCGCTGGTGCCTTCTCTCCATCCGCTGCTCAGATATTCGGGAATCGCTGCGCCTTCCAGCACTGCTTTCTCTCTCCCTCTGCTTTTGTGGCGCGGCTCTCCCTCCCTCCCTCTGGCTTCTGGTCTTTCTTACTCCTTCTCTCAGCTACTTAACTACAGCTCCCACTGGAACTTGCACAATCAAAACGAGCTCTCCTCTCCAGCAGCCTCCAGAAGCTCATCACCTGGAGCGGAGCGACTCGCCCAGTGCACCCGCCGCAGAGCGGCCAGGTAGCTGGGGCCGCGCAGCGGGTGCCCTTCTCCGGCTCCGCGGCAGCAGGAGCCTCTCCCCGGAATCCGCTGCATCCCGGGGTCCTGTAGCGGTGATGCCTGCGTTTCGGAGCAATGATGGAAAGAGAAGAGCCACTGCCGGTGACAACTGAGAGTGCGGAGAGGTTGCTGCAGTAGCCGGTGGTGCAGAATGTGTGAGTGAAAACCTGAGCCCTGCTAGATTCTCCATCACGCTCGGTCTTCGTTAACTATCTCCAGGAGGCACACCGGGAACCAGATGCATTGACCAGGCAGGTGCCACCCTGGATCTACAACTGTGAACTCCCCACTGTGGAAAATGGTAAACAAAGACATGAATGGATTCCCAGTCAAGAAATGCTCAGCCTTCCAATTTTTTAAGAAGCGGGTAAGGACAGGTTTTGTCTGTTTCTTTTGTTTTCTGCTCTTGTCTGAAATGCCTTTGATTGCTTGCCTGAGGTGAGCCTAAGGTTCAGTCGCAGAGCCCTGAATGGAAGCCGCGTGTCTGGTAGCAGTGGTCCAGCTAGGAAATATCCCTGCCTTGATACAAATTTGTGGGTGGGGGCCCCGAAGAGTTGCTTTGGGAGAAGGGGGTTGGGCTGAGATGTCTTAAGGGAGGTTTAGAGCTGGGAATGGGAATTTCTCAGTCAAAGCCACAAGATTACAAGCAGTTTCAAAGAGAATTGGCCTGGGTAGAGTTACGGCTAGCAATTTAGTCAGGGGCTAATTCAGTAACGCACTCTTGCTCTCTGTTGTATTTGAAGGCTTCAACTTTTCCCACACCTTTCATTCACTCAGTGTCAAGTGCTGCATTACCATCTTCCTGCCTCAGAAGCAGCAGCTTCTAGCTTTCCAAATCCGTCCAGCCAATAACTTGCTGAGTCTCTATCTATGGTAAAAATAGCAAAGGACTAGAATGACCTTTTACAGAAATGATAGAATCCAGCATTTTAAATCCTCTATTTCAAGGATGCCTCAATTTTACTTGGTACAACTGCCTTTCTTTTTTGTGGGCAGTCTGAATTCAAGTGATAATATGGGGTTATGCTGCTGTATACTTTTATTTCTTGAATTCCTTGTTCTATTCAGAGAGTTAACATTACATTGCTTGTAAGTGAGCAAAAAAAATAATAAAATAAAATAGAGGGGGGTTCTTTTTTGTGTGTTTCACAATAAACTCAGTTCATTGTAATGGTCCCACTGGTGGTCTGCGTAAATCTGCAAATTTATACACAAGTGGGAGGTAAGAAATGAATGATTGCTAAGCAACTGATGACTGACACTCTTATGGAGAGTTTCTTTAGCAACAGAAGCTTCCTCCAGTCCCCAGCTGCCCAGCTTATTTAATACCCTGGGGCAGTTCCATCAAAATGGCTCTCTTCATTCATTCTGTCCCTTCCTTCAGGTCTTTTCTGTGCTGCTCCTGAAACATTAGCCCTTCACTTAAACCAGCAGCAGCACACAGTCAATTATACACTGGGCTGGACTACCTCCTACACCAAGTGGGCAAGCTGGGAAGGCAGGGCTGGGAACAGCGTGTCAGGCCAGGCCAGAGGGCTAACACAGGTTCCCACACACCTGTGATTGAATTCTCATCAGTAAGGCAAAAATCTTCCCTAAAGTCCACGGACCAAAACGTATGCATTAAAACCAACGCAAAACCCACGCTGCCCTGCCCGCTGCTCCTGGAGCCCCAGCAGCAGGCAAGGTCTCCCACTAGAGGAGACTCAAGTTGATTTTTGTAGGTTTTCTCTTATTTTCTTTGCTATCGAAATGTACTAATAACAATATTAATTTATCGTCTAGTTTCTTTTTTGCTTAAGAGCATGATTTACCAATAGCCTTCAGTTGGTGCCTCTGTAGACCTTGGATTTGACAAAGAACTAACCAGGGTACTGATGTCTAATCTGAGCACTTGCAGAGAGAAAGAACTTTACACCAAGATACCCGGCTGGCAGCTTCATTTGCCTTTGAACCTGGGTCTATCACTTGCTGGAGATAGGATCAGAAATGCCCCCTCCTGCTGTCCGTACTCTTCAAGGATGGAACTAAGCAGAATATGACTTTGTGTCAAGTCATGGATGGCCCTAAGAATAAAGTCCTTGATTCTTGTCCATACGTTCTCTTTTCTGAAAGTTCTTTTCAGTTTGTACGATGACTTTGCTTTAGGTTTTGCTTTTCATTTGTTTGCTTGTTTGTTTGGGATCTTTATTTACACAGCTCGTATGTAAATAAATGTGTAAAACACTAAGATAATATCCAGGTAAATCCCTCCTTCTCCCTTCTCCTGAGGTAACTGTTGTTACTGTGTTGGTGTCTATACTTTCCAGATCTTTTCTATGCATCTGCATATACATTTATATATTAGAATGCCTTTGTTTTCAGCTAAGAATAATCCATTTTTCTTATATTTTATTGTTGAAGTTCCACACATTTCTGCACATTTTATTTTTACCCTACTCAGACAGTCTTACAAAGTGAACCTTTGTGCCCACGTTAAACTATGAATAGATCTTGGAAAAAAAAGCCATAGGTTTTTTAGGGCTTACTCAAAACATGGAGGTTTGGACCCAAATTCTGATGGCAGAAAGCTTAAATAGTGTTTTCTATGCCTCTGAGACATTTCAAAAGGAGCGTAAGAAGGTAGCAAAAAGGGAAGGCAGAACGATCCACCCTATCATTCATTTAGGATAGTAAGTGTAGCACCATTTATTGAGTGCTTACTTTGTTCTCGAAGTTATGGGTCAAGTGCTTTATATGTGTTAGCTCTTTAAATCCTCATAGCCACCCTATGAAGTAAGAAGGATGGCTTAAAAGAGATTAAACAACCAACCCAAGATCACTTAGCTAAAAAGTAGCAGAGCCAAAATTCAAACTTTCTTTGACCCAAAGCCCATATTCTTAATCCAGACTTTCTAATTCAAATCATGCTCCCAGGGACTTCCCTCCCTGGTGCTCCAGTGGTTAAGACTCTGCCCTCCCATTGTAGGTGGCCCCCTGAGTTCAATCCCTGGTCAGGGAACTAGAGCCCACATGTTGCAACTAAAAAAAAAAAAAGATCCCACATGCCTCAACAAAGATCTCGCAGGTGGCAATGAAGGTCCCTCGTGCCACAAATAAGCTATGGCACAACCAAAGTAAATAAATAAATATTTAAAAACAAACAAAATTATGCTCCCACATTTTTTTTTTCATAACAGAATCTTTTCTTTCCCCAAATGAAATCTTTATGCCATTACACAATTTATAAAACCTATGAAGGCAGCCAATCCTCAGTTGATGTCTCTCGAAGCTCCTTTCCAACCCTCAGTCATGACCGAGGCAGCTCTGGGGAACCCAGCTTCAAGGAACACAATCTGAAGAAAGACATTCCCGGTGCTAGTTTCCCCAAATCCTTTGGATTGATGCTTTCCACGCTCATGTCTTAAAAGCTCAACTAAATCAGCTTTAGTTGAGAATTGCTAAGCTAACCTCAGTAAGAGTTCTGCTTTCATTCTCTGCGTGTTAATGATAAGTTAACATTAGATGCCAATGGATTATGTTGTATTCTTAGAATTTCTGAAAAATTTGTTTAAGATGAATGCAAAAATGTCCTTATCAGCTTTATTGTTACAATCCAAGAGCTTTAAAAGTTAACATGTATGCTAAAGATAATCCATTTTCATGGATTTAAAGATTTGTTCATGGTTCAGATTCTTGCATTAATGACTCAGAAAACACCAACAAATGACGTTATCTTCAATTTGATAATCCATTTTGGAAATATGCTAGGTATGTAAAAAGATTTCTATATACCTTTTGTAACGTTTCAAAGGGTAACTAACCCGTATGGAATTTTGAATTTGGAATGCACCCTAGAAATTCTTTCATTGACCTCCCTATTTTAAAGACGTAGAAACTGAGTGCTTGGCAGGTGAATCACTTGCTCAAATTAAAATGAGGCTAACCACCCCTCACAGGTAGGGTTTTCACTTCCAAATCAAGTGTGCTTTCCTCTTTATTATGCTCTCAAAGAAGTTCAGTGCTTTATGCCTTATTCATTCATATTTATTTTAGCAAACAGAGTAGGGACAAAATCCAGCTCTTGTCTTCCTAGAGCTAGCTGCCTCATGACCACCAACCTTGACAGGACACAATTCTTGTCAAACTTGTCTTGACTCAGTAAGTCATACTTTTATGCTTTTGAGCAATCCCTTGCATTGTTCTTTACTAATGACACATTTTATAATAACTATCACTTAGACAGCACTAATATCACTGACCACTGTTCTCAGAGGCTTTCATATACTACATATTTAATTTCTCAAACATGAAAAGTCTAAGGGAGATATTATTGTTATCCCAATATCACAGATGAAGAAGGTGAGGTGGGCCGAGGAGGAGGAAGTAGTCTTACATCATACAGGTAGTTAGTTCATGGCAGAGTTAGGGTTTGGGTCAAAACATCTGGCTGCAGAGTCTGTATCCTTCACTGCTGTACATCCTGTCTGTGACGTCAAACAATCCAGCGTGGTCAGAAGAGACATGAAGAGGTCTGATGGCCCTAGCTAAAAATGATGGGGAACAAAGCCAAGGGTTTCAGCCTGGTTATGACGTTTTCTCTAGCAGAGCTGAGAGATGAAATTAATATCCCTGAAGTGGTTATTCTCCACCACTGTTCCATACACTGCATCCCTTTCCCTCTTATTTCCCTTTACTGTTCTATTATGTCTGCTTAAAGCAACTGAATTGGAACGATAACAAAGGTCCTTTTCTTATGTGAAGCCCTTTATGTCTTCTCAGGAGGCTAGAGTTTACTGAGCGTTTACTAAGGGTCAGGCCTTACTACTGCAGCACTTTACTCATGTAATCGGCACAGTCACTCCATTATGCCCATTTCACAGCCAAGGAGACTGAGTCAGAGAAGTTAAGTAACTGGTCCAAGGTCATGGTGCTAGGAAGAGGTGTAGCCAGAATCCAAACTCAGGCAGTCAGCTTTAGCACCACCAGTATTTCCATTTGCCCCACTGGAGTGAATGGCTATGAGGCTAACACCGCTTCAGGGTTAGCTCTTCCCACTGGAACGTCTGTGAAGATGATCCAGAGAGGATTACTTGGCGGGTGGGGAGGGGCGGGGGTGGTGGTGGTCATAGCTGTGAAGAATTACATTTCCCACACGACTCCTCAGGGCCGTAGGAATCAGAAGTCTGCGTCAGATTTCTCCAAGATATATTTGATCATACTTCCTGGAACCATGGTGGAGATTCCAATGGCTTCTACTGTGCTGTCTTCAGAAGTAGCTAAAATCTGAGCCCTTTGAGTCCCTCCTGTGTGCACTCGACAGCATAGCACAGAGCCCCAGTCACAGTGCACTGGATCTCCCACAGAGCAGAAAGGTCCTTAAGGACAGAGAACCCATTACCTTGTTCACTATATCCCCCACCAGTCAAACCATATTTGTTAAATGAATGTATGAATAAAATGAATAAATGAATCCTTACATTAACTGGTCCCTAATTTGTTGCCTTGTCCTCCTCCTCCACTTTCTTCTGTCTTGAGATAGTTGAACGGCTTAGGGATCTAATGTATTTTCGTTCTCTCTGTGTTTGAATATGAATTATATGTAAAGGAAGACTTTGAAAAATAACTTAAATCTGATTCAAAGACATGTTGTCACTACCCTTAGCAGCTGGCAGGGAAACTTGAGTTCAGATCATTTAATGAGCAATGACCACAGCATAACTCCTTTTCTGTAATGCTTTTCCTGTCAGGACAAACAAGACAGACATAGTCATGATTCACTAATCTCTTTTGATTTTATATGAATGTAAATCACTGACTTCAGCACTATTCATTATGCATTATGTATTCTCCCACCTAGAATCCTTAAAATATTTTCCCAGTTATTGTTTTTCCTCATTTTTCAATGTGATCTTAGGAGCTACTGAGTGTGAAGAAAAGTTTGAACTCAAGAGGGCTTTTGTGCTTTGACCAGTGAGTCTTAGAGGGTTTGGACTGGAGCAGGGACTGGCTAGGTTTGGCTGTGCTGGGGGATTACTCTTCAGTACCATAGGACGCAGGTAAGGAGTATCAGGTATTTGTCACTCCAGCAGCTCTCAAGAAAGCCCATGAAAGACTTCCCTGGTGGCGCAGTGGTTAAGAACCCGCCTGCCAATGCAGGGGACATGGGTTCAAGCCCTGGTCTGGGAAGGTCCCACATGCCGCGGAGCAACTAGGCCTGTGAGCCACAACTACTGAGCCCGTGTGCCACAACTACTGAAGCTTGTGCACCACAACGAAAAGTAGACTCTGCTCGCCGCAACTAGAGAAAGCCCACATGCAGCAATGAAGACCCAATGCAACTAAAAATAAAAAATAAATTAATTATTTTTTTAAAAAAAGAAAGAAGGGCAGTTGTAAACACCTCCCCAGGTCCTTGGTCTAAGGGCAGGCGGACCCAGCAATTGGCCAGGTTCCTCTGGCAGCCTGCACAGTGAGCTGGCAAATTTTAAAAGCTTCTGTGTGGGAGGAAAAGGAGAAGGAGGCAGGAGGAGGACAATGGGGAGAGCAGACAGCCAAGCGAGCTGGGTGTTGCCTCAGCTTCCTTCTGCCGCGGCTCTGGCGTTTGCAGAAAGGATTACTATTAGAGTTTGTTTTCTCTCACACCTATTTCTTCGCAGCATTCTAAAATGATTTCATAAGTATTTACAACAAAGAGAAATGAAAATCAGGGCTGTAACTAGGACGGTAGGAGACTCTTCCCCTTGGTGGTTCAAGATGCCAAAATATTACTCTAATTGCCTTCCAGAGCCTGCTGTGACATTTTTCTGGGAAGAGTCCGCTGAGCTATTTTTATAACTTTGGGGTCACCTTGGTCTCTTTTTTCCTCCTAGGTCAGGGCATTCACCCAAAATGCCATTTGTTTGGGGAATGAGTGGTCCTAAGGTTCTTTTTTTTTACTCTTCTCTCTTCCTCTTCTTCCTCCTTTTCTTTTTCTTCTTCTTTTCTCTTTTTTTTTTCTCCCTCCACCCCTCTCCCTCTCTTTCTCTCCTGTCTCTGGAGGATAAGCGCACATCAAGGCCAAAGAGAGAAAAACCTGACATGAAATACCCCTAGATTCATCTTCCATGGAGAACAGAGAACCCATGTTCTTCTAACCCAATGCTTCAGGAATATCTTGCCATCTCCGAGGCTGTTAGAGTGAAATCGGCCAGTATGGAAGATCTTGACAGCTCCAAGATTTTAGTTTCTAAAAATAGCAAGGTGAAAAGGGCCCCAAAATAATTAAAACACTTTAAGACTCAAATCTTTGTAGGATCAACATTAAAATATACCAAGAAGGAAAAAAAATCAAAGTTAATTGATAAGTAAAAATATGTATTTTCAATGTTTTTCATCACAAACATCATCTTTTCTATAGAATGCTCTTTCTGAAAATTGACTGAATTTCCTTTGAACCCTGAATCTTTCTAGATCTGTGACAATTTGGGTTATATTGTAGAAAAAAGAGTGTAAGAAAGAAAACTGTGAGTATATAGCTTCTAGAGTAGTTAAAAAGATTCAAGGAAAGCTAAGGAGCAAAACAGTGGAGAGGTAGAGTAAAAGTAGACATTAAAAATGAACAATATGTAACAATAAAAATGTTATGTATGTAGCATATCAACAATATATGTTATGTATATATAACATATATCAGTAATATATGTTTAATGGATCGATAAAAACAATTAAAAGGGCTTGGGGAGAAAGTGTAATTGTAATAATAAAACTCAGTTAAACAGACAGCGTGTTGATAAAGAGAGAGATTAAGAATTTAAGAAAACCTTGGTGTGTTTTCCACTGCTTTCAGTAGTGCCGTAGCAACACATAAAAGTAAAGAAATAGAACCCAAGACCTCACTGAATTAAAATACTTTAACACAGGTAGTGAAATGCTGTTTTTGTTTGGTCAGGCTTGGTAGAAGCTAGATTTGAGCACTGAACTCTAAACTGTGTTCTATTTTGATAACTAGTTTGGCATTTTTATGATGCTAGATGTAAATAATTTTTTTTAATATCCTTGTAACAAGTTGGAGGGCTTGATATATGAATACCCATATCTTGTCCATCAATTTTACTGTGATTAACCAGAAAAGCTGAATGAATATATTAGTAGTTTACTGAAGAATATGTTTAATGGGATTACAAAGCTTAAGGAGTTAAGAGATATCAAAGACATCCACGGCACTTAATTCATGGAGGTAGATTATAAAATTTCTAATTCATCTCTTGGTGAGAAGTAAAAAAAGCTTCCAGAAACTATCTTTGATTTTCATGGGGAAATAGAGTTTGCATTAGTTTCTTAAGGCTGCTGTAACAAAGTTCTGTGTACTGAGTGGCTTAAACAGTAGCAATGTATTGCCTCACTGTTCTGGAAGCTTGAAGCTTCAGAAGAAGTGGTCAGCAGAGTTGGTTCCTCTTGAGGGCTCTTATCCAGGCCTCTCTTCTGGGCCTGTAGATGGCCATCTTCTCTATTTGTCTTCCCTCCACATGTATCTGTCCAAATATTCCTTTCTTATAAGGACACAAGTAAGTTGAACTAGGGACCACCTTATTTTAACTTGGTTACTTCTGTTAAGACTTTATCTCCAAATAAGTTCACATTCTGAGGCTCTATGGTTAGGACTTCAATATAATAATTTGAGGGGGACACAGTTCAACCCATAACAGAAGTTTTTCCTTATCATTGAAACTTCAGTTATATCTGAAATGGAGGAATATCCCAATAGGATGTGCTCTAAGGTATAAATTTTTACTTTGTTAAAATTATTTGCAAATTCTAGGAAGCAAAATATTGCAGAAAATCTATAACACTGGAGAGTATCAGGTGAGACAGAGAGGTTTGGCACACAAGAATATGTTTTTAAAAAGATGGTGAGGGGCTTCCCTGGTGGCGCAGTGGTTGAGAGTCCGCCTGCCGATGCAGGGGACACGGGACCGCTTGCCAATGCAGGGGACATGGGTTCAGTCCCTGGTCTGGGAAGATCCCACATGTCACGGAGCAACTAAGCCTATGTGCCACAACTACTGAGCCGACGTGCTGCAACTACTAAAGCCCGTGCACCTAGAGCCTGTGCTCTGCAGCAAGAGAAGCCTGTGCACTGCAAAGACCCAATACAGCCAAAAACAAAACAAAACAAAAAAAACAGTGGTGATGTGTTAGAAGTGGGATTGGTAACTGGGAAAAAAGTGCTGCTAAATGTTATGTAATAAAGCTTGAGGAGCTATATGGCTGATAAGATGTCTAATACAGCATCAAAAACTTACAACTGATGATGTATCAATATTGGTTCATTAATTGTAATAATGTATGATACTAATGTAAGATGTTAATAATGGGGAAATTGGGTATATGTATATGGGAACTCTCCATACCATTGCCTCAGTTTTTCTGTAAATCTAAAACTATACTAAAAAATGAAGTTCATTAAAAAATTTAAAAGGCAAAAAAAAAAAAAACTTACAACTAAAATAAAAAAGCTCTGTAAATGAATTTCTCCAAAGAACATCAATATAATTGCTTCCTCTTCCAACCACTTAACCTCAAAAATTAAATGTTACATAGTAAGAACCAGGACCTGGCACTTACTGTATACAGGGCCTTGCTTATCAGCTTTGGCAAAGCAGTCATATCTAATTTATTTGTCTATTAGTCAGCTTCTACGTAAAAGGGCCCACACTTTCTCACCTTGCCTAATAAGACGGTGAGGCCATTGCTAATAATTAGTCTTCCAGGCCAAAATGAACACATTAAATCAGGCATTTGAGAGTAACCCTTCAGACCTAATCTCAATTAGATGGAATTTTTTTATCTGGTACCTTGACAGTTATCTCTTGTATTATGTATTTTATTCTTTTCCAAAAATCGGAAAATTTCTAACAATGCCTTTTTTCCCTAAAGTCATTATCTTTCAAACAATAGGTTCAGAATGTGTTGAAAAGCCTCCTTTTTTAAATTTTTTAATAGTATCATCATCAACAGCCAACATGAATTGAGCACCTATGTGTGTTAGGCATTATGGTAGGAATGCAGATATAAGAAATTATATTTTCCTTTAACAAGGACCTACTATATAGCACAGGGAACAATACTCAATGTCTTGTAATAATCTATAAGGAAAAAGAATCTGAAAAATAATATGCGTGTGTGTGTGTGTGTGTGTATAAACTGAATCTCTTTACTGTACATCTAAAGCTAACACAACATTGTAAACCAACTATACTTCAATTAAAAAAAAAGAAGGGCTTCCCTGGTGGCGCAGTGGTTGAGAGTCCGCCTGCCGATGCAGGGGACACAGGTTCATGCCCCGGTCCGGGAGAAGCCCACGTACTGCAAAATAAATAAATAAAAGAAAAAGAAATTATATTTTCCTTTAGTCTCCCCATCTTACCCCATCCCCAAGAACTTGGATCACATCTCCCTGTTATGTATATACTCTTTATAGCACCTTGTACTTTTTTTCATGACACCTGTAAATCTTTAATCACATATTGGTGTAGCTAATTAATGTCCTTTACATTAATTAATATCCTCCTGGACTATGACCTCTATGAGGGCAGAGACTTTCTCTCTCTTTTGCTTCCAGTTATACCCTCATGGCTTGACACCTGGAGGGTTATCAATACATCCTATTGAAACAAATAAAAAGATAGGATATTATGAAATTCTGATTATGGGAGAGAGGAGAGAGGAGTTAATCTTAAAACCCACATTGAAATGAAAAGTCCCTTACATTTTATTCTGCTTTGTTTTAAATGGCATATATGAAGACTCCATGTCTGAGAAACATTTGTATCCTAAATGGCATCTCTTTGGAAGCTGTTTTCTTTTCTATCATTTACTGTTCCCTGTGAAGAGATCCACATAATAAATTGTCCTTATAATTTAGCAGTAGGCTAATTTTTCTTCTCTGAAAGAAATCACACTTAGCATGATATAATCCCACAGGTTTGCCTCAGTTGCCAGGAAACTCAAAGCTAAATTTAAAGGTAAATTTCAGTGGAACAAATTAGACCAATCTTTAGAAATGACTTCTCAGTTGCTGAATGTGGTTTTGAGCTTGTGTTTGTATTGTAACTCTCTTGTTATATGTATCTCACTGTAATCCGCCTCAGATGGTCTTAAAAGTAAGGTAGATGGTATATAATATAAATAAAAAAGCAAAAAGGACTTATCAGGGACGAGTTCCAAATATTAAAAGTGGCTAAAGATTACACAAATACATCACTATGGTGATACACAGCACGCACAGAAGAAATGTATTCTAAACTACAAAGTGCTTCTCTTCTAGCTTTTCTTGAAAATGCTGCTTGCCTCAGACTTACTGAAATTAACCAGTGGACAACAGAGCTAACGCTTAAACTGTAGGTTTATTAGCTCGGCTATCCTGTGTAAGCCACTGGGACGCAAAGTAAAGCTATAGGAATGTTTACTCTCTGTCTCCCCAAAGTAGAGTGTATTTTTCCAAATCATATCAAACCGTACTAAATTTATGTTGTTTATTGTTGCATAACAAAATACCCCCCAAAAAGTACCCCAAAATTAGTGATCAAAACAACCCCCACTTTTTCTTTTGCTTATGATTCTATGATTAGGAATTCACGTTGACTTATTAGGATGGCTCTGCTCCATGATACTGGCTGGGTCATTCCTTGGCTGCATTCAGCTGGTGGCTAGGTTGGGCTGGAAAGCCCAAGAAAGCTTCACGCTCGTTTCTAGTGCCTCATTGCTCCTCTGTTGGCCTTTCTCTCTCCATGTAACTTAGCCTTCCTCACAGCATCAGGGGCTTAAGACAGTCAGACTTCTTAGAGGGCCACTGGCTTCTAAGAGGATGGGCTCCAAGAGAGAAGTGGAATCTGCCAGTCTCCTAAGGCCCAGCCTTGGAAGTCCTACTGTGTCATTTCCACTACATTTGATTCATTAAAAAAGTCACTGGGCCAGCTCAGATTGGAGAGGTAGAGACATAAACTCCACCTCTCAATGGGAGGAGTGGCAATTTACTTTTACTAACCGCTGAATGTTCCTATTTGTGCCACTGTGACATGGCATAATTTTCCAAATTGTGTCCAATTTTACTGATTTTATCTCTAAACTTTTAAAATCAAAACATTTTCAGTTACACTAAAAAGTAGAAGAAACACCCAAACCCTTATAAGGTAAAGCTATTAAGGACTCCTAATAGGGATCAGACAAAGCCAGTAGGATTGTACCTGCATTCTTACCAGCTTTGTAACATTGGACAAGTTATGGAAATTTCTAAGCCTATTGACTTATCTGTAAAATGGGTTTAATGACAACACTTAGCTCTTAGAACTGTTGGGAGGATTAAATGACATAACATGTATAAAGCATTTAGCCCCAGTACCTGATATATACTTAGACCTCAAAGCATGTTAGATATTATCAAGACAGACCTCAAAATTATGACCTACCTTTCTAGCCTACTTTTCTACATTTTTCGTTATGGTGTAAGTTGTGATTTTACTCATGGGTCTACTTGTAGACATGCTGCTCTCAAACCTCTTTGCTTTTGGTTTTTATTGCTTAAAGGTCATTTCTCAAAAGACATCTGCATGTTCAGTAAACTCACACTTTTATTGAGTTATTTAGATGCTTCCAGAGGCTTAGGAATTAGTGAACATAATTAATTTATCTTCTATAGATACTTCTCCCTAGAGCAACTGCAGAGGTCCAGCTTCATTACCAAAATGATATTTCATTTACCCAAGATCTCATTAAGTAAAATGACACCAAATTACTCTGTTTCCTTAGCTATATGTGAACAAAGCACTGAGGAAAGAACAGATACCCAAACCTGCAGGTCCAACGTGTAATCAGTTATTAATGACATTCGATCTGAATTTAATGCCAGGTTTTCCTTTCTAATCTGTCTTGCATTGCCAACCAAGAATTTGTATGAGCTTGAAATTCTAAATCAGAACGCCTCGTATCTCATGAACAGTCAGATGCCCTTTAAAATTCTTTTTTGGCCCCCTTTCATGAAAATATTTCTTGTTAAAGGCTCAAAAGCTTATATTGCAATGGATTTTCATCCCTCTGTTTGAACCCTAAGATAAAGCTTTTTGGTATTTCTCTTGTCGTGTGGACGTTTATGCATCACCTCAACTTTCCCTTACTCGGCATGCCTCCAGGTGGACCACTCTCCCATGAAAAGCCCTGTGGCACAGCACTGGCCAGGCTCTTCTCCTACCTCTGGGCTATTTCTTAGTCTCCTTTCAGGCTCCTCCTCTCCATCCTAGGAGTGGGAGTGGCTCAGTCTGAGTGGTTGGCTAACTCGCCTGTCTCCCTGTCTCACCGTCTCTTTCTCTTTTCTCTCTCCCTCTGGTTCTCTATCTTTCTCACTTTCCCGTACACCCTCCCTCCTCTCCCCTTCCTCCTCTTGCAGCACACAGATTTATTCATTCCTGTACTTTAAATACAATCCATATGTCTTTCTTAAATTTATCAGTTCTCGGGACTTCCCTGGTGGCACAGTGGTTCAGAATCATCCTGCCGGTGCAGGGGACATGGGTTCAAGCTCTGGTCCGGGAAGGTACCACATGCTGTGGAGCAACTAAGCCTGTGCACCACAACTACTGAAGCCTGCGTGCCTAGAGCCCGTGCTCCGCAGCAAGAGAAGCCACCGCAATGAGAAGCCCATGCACCACAAAAGAAGAGTAGCCCCCGCTCGCCACAACTAGGGAAATCTCACGCATAGCAACGAAGACCCAACACAGCCAAAGATAAGTTAATTAATTAAAAAAAAAAAAAGATCAGTTCTCTAAATGTCCGATTCCTATTCCCACTTGCCTACTTAATATTCCCATTCAAATGTCTCACAGACACCATGAATTAATCATGTCCAAAAATTAAACTCTTGATTTTCCTTCCTATCTAATTTTACCCCTTCCGCGATTTTCCCCAGCTCAGGAACTGAAATTGCCATCGACTAATTCATTAGAGCCAGAAACCTAAACATTATTCCTCTTTCTTTTCTTCCAACATCAATGCAGTAAATTCATCAGCACGTCCTACTGAGTGTACCTCTAGAACAGGTTTTGTTTTTAATCCCCCTCTTTATCTCCAGGGCCTTGGTGCAAGCCACGCCCACCACCCTATCTTATGAATTCTTTAATAAAGTCTTTACTCTTGTCTCTAAATCTACTCTTCCCCGCCTTTCACCTCCTTGACTGTCCCCTGAAGAAATCACAGCACTTTAGTCAGACTATATTAGTGTGGTTTTCTTGAGGAAAAAAGGCAGTGAAAGAGAACAGAACTTCCCCAGAGACTTACAGAGAAGTGGCAAACTTGACATTAAAAGCTGGGCTCCTTCTTTGTGGCAATAAACTCTTTTACCCTCTCAGATCTCTCCTGTTATGGTTTAGTTTTCTCCTTTTCTTGATTTACTTTAGTTTTTTGAATTAAAGAAGCATTTTATTTTGTGAAGAGCTGAGGTATCTTGACCTTCTTGAGAGTAGCGGATGCTGATCTGCTTTAGCTTAAATTACATTATTCATCCCCACCTACCTCGGGGCAAAAGAAAGTCATAGGGATTAGAAAAGCTACCAGAGGCTCCAAAACCCTGTCGGAAGGAACTGGCCTGAGTCTTCCTCTGAAACTAGAATAAACAGACATATCCAAACACTGAGTATTTCCAAATTGGAAATCTTTTTTCCATATTGGAAATCTTTGTTAAGTGGTTTATGAAACAGAAGTGTAAAATAATGTTAGGGACCATATTTTTTATGAGTTTTACTGTAGTGTCAACTGACCACTTTGGATAGTTTTCAAAGTCCTCCATATTCTGGACACATTCAGCATCCTTTATACCTTATACCCTACACTCCTTGGCGTAACTCTTCACCTTTATTATCTCAGGAACTGGGCCTCCATCTTGTCATTCTTACCCTTCTTCCACCTGGAAAGTCCTTCTTTTGCTCGCCCCTCACCCTTAGCCTACTCTTTGCTAAATTCTACACATTTTTTCCAGAGTCAGCTGTAGTTCCATTTGATCCATGACACTTAACCAGCTGCTAGAAATTGTACGGGTTGCTTTCTTCAAATGGCTCTTCAACTCTTAGTAAATACTGACTTATAATAATTACCCTTTTCTGATTGATTATAATATATGAACACAAGTAGCATTTTCATAGCACTTAATTTAGAAGATGTTCAATGATTTCTTTCTCCCTGTGTCTCACAACTCAGAAATGCAGGAGTCCTTAGCCTTTTTTTTACCAACAAGGATACTGGGCATCAGAGAGGTTATGTAACTTCCCCATGGTCACACAGATAGAAAGGCCCACATCAGTTGGTTACATTTGAGAGTCTCTTTCCATTACATCACATCACTTCTCTAGCAACTGTTGTGGTATTTCACTGGACATCTTATACTTATCATCTATTACTGCAGGAACTTCAGAAAATGGAAATAGAGTTCTTTATTTTCATGCTAGCATTGTCAGATTCTTTGGTCTAGGAGTAGAAGGGAATCCACTTTTGTCAATACTATCTTCTAAATAGCTTTCTGCTCCCACTTCCCTTACTTACTGAGAGTCCACACTGCCGTTTCCCTAGCTCAGGCCACCTCCATCCTTCCCTGGAGAAGTGCCACCAACTGCCAAAGTGGCCTCCTGCTGTCAGTCTTGCCCCACAGAGCCCTCCAAACTTCAGTCTAGAAGAATTTTCTAGAACACAAGTTAGAGCTTGATATATCTGTGCTTAAAACATTTCAATGGTTCATCATAGCTCTCAAAATAAATTCCTAATTCCTTTTTGTTGCATATAAAACTTACTAAATTGGGCCCTTGCTTAATTCTCTCACCCCTCATGTCTTTCCCTTTCTCCTTCCCCTTTTTTATCCACTGAATTCCGGTCTCCAAGCAAGTTGAGTAATTTAATTTTTTCCACCTACACCATCCTGCCATCAATCCCGGGGCTCGTCAGCTGGGGTTTACAGACCCCTTGCAGGGAGAGAGATGTCTATGGATGGAATCCAGAAACTTGGATGGAAAGACTTACAAGTTTATTTTCACCAAACTCTAACAGAACTTTAGTATTTCCTCCAGTTACGAATGAAACCAACAAATGACAGTATTATTACCAGGATCTGTAATTTTTTTTTTTTTTTTTTTTTTTGGTACGCGGGCCTCTCACTGTTGTGGCCTCTTCTGTTGCAGAGCAACAGGCTCCAGACGTGCAGGCTCAGCGGCCATGGCTCACGGGCCCAGCCGCTCCGCAGCACGTGGGATCCTCCCGGACCGGGGCACGAACCCGTGTCCCCTACATCGGCAGGCGGACTCCCAACCACTGCGCCACCAGGGAAGCCCCAGGATCTGTAATTTTATCACTAATAGAAATCACAGATATTTTCATATCACATGACAATTTTTGAAGATACTAAATATATCGTGTATGATTATCATTACTGAGAAGTTTACAGTAGTTACCAGTTCTCATCTAAACCTTGTTACCTAATACATCAAGAATCACATATAGTACTGAGTATTTATATAGTACTGAAATATTTTTTAAAATTTTGCTAACTATAGTTTAATACAATTGATTGCTTTTGTAATCCTACATATTTTATTTTATTCATTAAAAACTTATTCTAGGGACTTCCCTGGTGGCGCAGGGTTAAGAATCCGCCTGCCAATGCAGGGGACAAGGGTTCGAGCCCTGGTCCGGGAAGATCCCACATGCCTTGGAGCAGCTAAGCCCGTGCGCCACAACTACTGAGCCTGTGCTCTAGAGCCCATGAGCCACAACTACTGAGCCCGCGTGCTGCAACTACTGAAGCCCATGTGCCTAGAACCCATGCTCTGCAACAAGAGAAGCCACTGAAATAAGAAGCCTGCACACCGCAACGAAGAGTGGCCCCCACTCGCGGCAACTAGAGAAAGCCTGCACAGCAACGAAGACCCAACGCGGCCAAAAATAAATAAATATAACAAATAAATTTATTAAAAAAACAAACAAACTTATTCTAGGAAGAGACCTCTAGGCTTCACCAGACTGTCAGAAGGGTGAAAGCCTCAAAAAAGGCAAGATCCCCTGTTGTCATCGTTCCCCTTCCTTAGAATGTTCTTTTGACCTTGAACTCCACACTCTTGACCTAGCCAACGCTCACTCATTCCTGAGGTCGGGATTTAAAGGTAGCCCTTGAAAGTCCTTTCCCTGATGCTCCAAGATTGGGAGAACTTCCTGTCTGCTTCGTTAGCAGTGAACTTTTCTCAGTTATGGGCTGATTTCACTATGGTACGATTATCTTTCAACCAATTGACTCTAACACACACAGGAACTCTTTGAGGCCAGACCAGTGGCTTTATCCCCGTTATATCCACCATGCCCCAAACGTAGAAGTGCTCAGTGGTCCTCTGTCCAACTGATCCTTGCCCCATTTTAGCGGCATGCCATCCTGAGCCATCCATTCATACAAGCATTTATCCTGAATCTCCTAAGCCACAGGGAGTTTCTAGGCAGTGGAAATGAAGCAGAGAATAATACAGAAAGAAATTTCTGAACTAGATGCTTACATGCTCATGAAGTGAGCTAGTCAATAAGCAAAATTTAGGAAGTAAAACACTCCAGTCACAAAAGAACAATACTGTGTGATTCCTCTGGTGTAAGGTACCTAGAGTAGTCAAATTCATAGAGATGGAGAGTAGAATGGTGGTTGCCAGGGGCGGAGGGGCAGAGGGGGATGAAGAGTTACTATTTAACAGGTACAGCATTTCAGTTTAGGAAGACTGGTCTGGAGATGGATGGTGCTGATACCACAACAATGTGAATGAACTGAGCTGCACACTTAGAAACGGTTGAGATGGTAAATTTTATGTTATGTTATGTTACAATTTTTCAAAAGTAAAACACTATACTAGATGGGAAATGTGCTGGAGAAAAGTAAAGATGGGAAGAGGGGAATAGGAAGGGCTGAGAGGTAAGAGGCTGGGTTAGGCCTCACGGCCACAGGATTTCTTGCTTGTTTTGCTCGAGACATGAGTTACAGGCACAAAAACCACCTGTTTGGAAGAAGATTCAGAAAGACCGAAATCTCCCATATGATCACCAGTGGGTATAAAAGCAGAGCTTCTGTAATGTGTGATGCTTGATTCCCAAGAACTGGATGTCTTTCATTCCCCTAGCACCTTCTGGGAAAAGCATACAGTCAGCGAGTGAAATCCTCAGGAAGAATACTGGCATCTCAAGCATAGCACAGGGAGATCAGTTCGGTGCTTTGTGACGGCCTAGAGGGGTGGGATAGGGAGGGTGGGAGGGAGGGAGACCCAAGAGGGAAGAGATATGAGAACATATGTATATGTATAACTGATTCACTTTGTTATAAAGCAGAAACTAACACACCATTGTAAAGCAATTACACTCCAATAAAGATGTAAAAAAAAAAATTGTTATTTGGACCTACCATTTATCTTTCCCCCTCCACTTTTCAGTTTGACATAAGCACTTCTCTGCTGTGCGCCATCAAAGAACTATGAGACCATTTGAGGAGGTGAATATGATTCGTTTTTGAAAATCAGATAATTATATCTGATTTACGTCTCTCATGTCCTCATAAATCACCGTAATATCCATGTTTCCGTGAGTTTGGTTTTATACTATGTACTTTTCTTACTCACAAAGATAATCAATGGGGAGTCCAAGTCTGATTGTAACCTTTCTGTAAGCGGTCTGACTTCTGTTCTTTTTTTATTAAAATACAGGCTTTTATTTAAGTAAATATTATCAAATTTTGAGGTTTAGAGGTTTGATATTAAAGTTTGATTTACAAAATATCAAAACAACCAGTTATAAAGTGAAACTTCTATCTAATCAAGACTCTTTGGGCTTTGCAATATCAATCATACAGCCTAGCTGATTTTTTTTTTTTAAGGTAATTTGACAAATAAATAAACACAGACCTTCTAATACTCTTGTTTGCCTTTAACCTAAAGCTTCTGCCATTTAAGGACACCTCGACCAGCAAAGCCTTATGAAATATTCAGTCTATTACTCCTTTGTAATATTTTCTTAGTTAGTTGTAACTGTTTAAGATTTTTTAAATTTACGAATCTTTCTCAATGAAATAGTGATACTTTTACAGCTTGTTGGAAACCGGCAAATTATGAGTCATCTTATATTGTCTAGCTCCTAAAGTATAGATTGTCAAAGCTTATTTCGTTAAATATTAAAAGTGTTCTTTCCCTCTTTTCACTGTCTTCTGAGACACTCAGACAAAAAATCATGGAGTTTAGCTGAGAACACGGCCTAGAAACAAGCAAGTTATCTAATTATGAGATGACATGTGACTTAGAGAACAAGCTTCCATGACCATGGTGCTGCCATCAATTTCCCTCCTTAGGTCTTTTTTAATTCTTTCAAATGGGAACCCTTTGACATTTTGATCATTGTGAAGATGTATTAGTAGCACTTCTAATATCCTTAGAAAATGGAAATATTTAAGTAATTGCTAAATCAGAGCCCTTGACTGAATATGTTATCAGCTTCAGGGTTTTAAGGTCAGTAATCTCTAGTGTCCAAACCTTTTTTTTTAGTACTTTTTTAAAATAAATTTATTTATGTATTTATTTATTTTTGGCTGCATTGGGTTTTTGTTGCTGCGCGCGGGCTTTCTCTAGCTGCAGCGAGCGGGGGCTACTCTTCGTTGCGGTGCGCAGACTTCGCATTGCGGTGGCTTCTGTTGTTGCAGAGCACGGGTTCCAGGCACACGGCCTTCGATAGTTGTGGCACGTGGGCTCAGTAGTTGTGGCTCACAGGCTCTAGAGCGCAGACCCGGTAGTCGTGGCATATGGGCTTATTTGCTCTGTGGCACGTGGGATCTTCCCAGACTAGGGCTCCAACCCGTGTCCTCTGCGTTGGCAGGCGGATCCTTAACCACTGTGCCATCAGGAAGTCCCTAGTGTCCAAAACTTTTAAAAATAATTTCTTTCATAATTCAGATGTATTTTGAATCCTTTTCACGCTTTTCTCCTCTATCTATAATCTGTTTAATTTAATATTTGTAAAATGATCCCTTCTCCTATAACAGGTAATCTACTCCTGGACTTTATCTTCAGAATGAAGTTCATTCGTGCAGAGTAATGAACTCCAAGATTTCATTAAAGGAAAGTAATTTAACTTATCTGAGTCTTGCTTTCCTCATCTATAAAATGACAGAAGCTCTTTTCACCTCTAAAAATGTGATTTGTGAGAAATGATTTGCTCTCTTGGTGTAATTTGTAACTAATACACACACCCACCACTCTCCTACAGCATAGGACCTGATGAATTCTCACCTGGACTCCTTCCAAAGGCGCCTAACAGGGCTCTCCATTGCCTAGGTCTCCTCATCCCAAACTGTCCCGCACATAGCTAAGCTGCAGGTAAATATTTAACATGCAAGGGACAGGTGTGGACCTGGCTTCTCCAGAATTCATTACGAACCCTTAAGCTCAAGATCCTTGGCAACATGTCACCATCAGACCTTTCCCACTTTCCCTTCTTCTTATCCTCCTCCCCTCCTCCTCCTGCCTCTCCCCGCCTTTCCCTTTTTCCCTCCTGCCCCTTCTTCTTTTTCTTCTCCTTCTTCCACTTCCTCTTTCTCTTCCTTCTCCCCCTCCCCTTCCCTTCTTCTTCTTTCTTTTCTTCCCCTTCTTCTTCTTCTTCCTCTTCTCCTCCTTCATGTTCCCTGCAATTGTTCATTTGTTCATTCAAATGTCTTAACTGATGACTATCTGAGCACTCTGCTAGGTGCTAGAAGCAATGAGGAGCCAGATAGGTTCCAGGCAGGGAACTGCTTATGTAAAGACCTAGGTGGGAAGAAGTAGGGAATTTATGAGAAGAGGCATATAGCTTGTGCAGCTGGAGCAGAGAGCCTGAAAGTAGGGGATAAGTTTGGAGTGTAAAGTAAAAAAACTCAATAGAACCTCATAGACCTCCTTAAGGAGTTGTGTCATTATTCTGAGCACAAGGAGAAACTCCATTGATTGAACTGAGCTGTAATTCCCTGCAATTTTCCTCCCCCAAGTTGGTGCTTCTACAATTTCTAAAGTGAACTGCACTCTCCAACTCACAAGCATTATCTAGAACACCATTTCAAAAGCCGTCTCCTCCATGGAAAAGTTCCTCCTCTCCCTAAAACAAATGAGCTTGTATTGTAGTCATTTATGTCCTTATCTCTTCCAAGTACTAGACCTATAAAGCCTGATATGGTAGCTGCCAGCTACATGCGGTTATCGAACACCTGAAACGTGCCTAGTCTGAACTGAGCTGTGTTGTAAGTTAACCTACATACCAGAGGTTAAAGGCTTTTAAGAAAAAAAAAAATATATATATATATATACATTGATAGTTTATAACTATATAAACTCATTGATAGTTTCATGTTGACTACATTTTGAAATGATAATATTTGGATATATTGGGTTAAATAATTATATGATTAAAATGAATTTCCTCTTTCTTTTTGCTTTATTTAATGTAGCTAGAGGAACATTTTATTTTTTTAATTAATTTATTAATTAATTGTGGTCTTAATTGTGGCACACGGGATCTTTTCTTGTGGCACACGGGCTTCTCTCTAGTTGTGGCGTGCAGGCTCCAGAGCACATGGGCTCAGTAGTTGTGGCACAAGGGGCCTCTAGTTGTGGCACGTGGGCTCAGTAGCTTCAGCATGCGGGCTTAGTTGCCCTGTGGCATGTGGGATCTTAGTTCCCTGACCAGGGATCGAACCTGCGTCGCCTGCATTAGAAGAAGGATTCTCAACCACTGGACCACCAGGGAAGTCCCGGAGCATGTTTTTTTTTTTTTTGGCTGCCTTGGGTCTTCATTGCTGCGCGCAGGTTTTCTCTAGTTGCAGTGAGCGGGAGCTACTCTTTGTTGTGGTGCACGGGCTTCTCATTGCGGTGGCTTCTCTTGCTGCGGAGCATGGGCTCTAGGCGCGTGGACTTCAGTAGCTGCGGCCTGCGGACTCAGTAGTTGTGGCATACGGGCTTAGTTGCTCTGTGGCATGTGCGATCTTCCTGGACCAGGGATCGAACCCGTGTTCACTGCATTGGCAGGCGGATTCTTAACCACTGCGCCACCAGGGGAGTCCCTGGAACATTTTAAATTACTTTTGTGGTTCGCATTATATTTCTAGTGAGCAACACTCTTCCGGACTATAGATTTCCTGAATAGTGAGTGTTTATTCAATTATGTATCTGTTTATCTCCCTAACTAAGCAACACACTAGCTTGTCCACAGTAAATATTGTTTTAAATTCATTGCCATTCTCTAAAGTATTTTTTAAAAGTACTTTGCAATTTTAGTACACTACCTACTTTCCATTTGAGATGTGTAGCCACAACTCCACGGTGAGAATAATGGGTGGGGAAGGAGACAGGTTTGCCCCTTGGCCCTGAGAAGGTTAATGTACAGAACACATGTGGTGTGACCGTGGCAAACACAGTGGGCCATGACAGCTGATTCAGAAGGTTTCTCTGTTTCCAAAACAAGAAATTTTATTGCAGTGTGTGGAAGGAGCATTAAGACAAGAGGACCCTTGTGGTTTCTCGCTGTATCTGTGGAAAAAAAACTGTGGTTAAGGTTTAAATTAAACTGACATTAAAAGAGCCTTTGTAGTTACTATGCGTATTTTAACATCTGTTGCTATAGCTATACTGACACTGAGTATTGTGAATGATGGTTTAGGAGTGATGGAATAAAATGTGGTTTCCTGCCTATGATTTTCTAAGGTTGACTTGGTCTTTTTTAATGATGAGACATAGACCAAGGAAAATTATTAAGAGCGTAGAAAACATAACAGAAAGAAAAAATTATTAAGATACCAAGTATTTCTGGTATAAGAAGAAAAGTAGGACTTCCCAGTACCACATCTGTAATTTTATGGATTCTTTTGTTTTGGTCAGTTTCAGGTTTAGAGCAATTTTCAGGTTTAGGTTCATGGAGGCTCCCCCATGGCAGCCCTGCATACACATTCTCCTCTTTGTTAAGGGAGATTTGAGGATGAACCAAACACATTTTTCATCATAAAATATTTCGGAACACCTCTCAGCCAATTTGAAAAACCGATTGCAAGGATATTATGTTTTATGCCTGGATAAAATGTTTCATTTTAGACTAATTTTGGTTCAATCAATTGTGGCCAGTATGACAAAGTCCCATTATTGGGTTTTCCTCAGAAGGAGCAGAGGGTGTGGCTGACACCCAGAGTTAATAAATGCTCTCTAATATACCATGTGTTATATGTATTTATGTGAATATTGTTTCTGCTTATTTCTCAATAAATCTGGGTAAGCTCAAAGAACTTTTGCTGGAAATAGTTTAATTATGCCAAGCATACTGTATATGACAAGTGCTAGGATAAACATGTGTTTGTATATTTCTTGTTGTGGTCCAGCACATTCTGTGGAGAAGCAGCAGGAAGTAGTAGATAAGACTCTGAAAAAAGTCAGACCTGGATTCTGCATCTTACTTTCTGTGTGACTTTAGGCAAGTCAAGTGACTTCTCTGAGCCTCAGTATTTTTAATCTATAAATTAGTGATGATGTTGGCCTTGTGGGATATTATGCATAAGAGGTGACAATTGCACAGTGCCTGGGATACAATAGTCCTTCAATAAGAGAAAGCTGTTTTTAGTGGCTTGGGACATTATTGATGGAATCCTTGGTAGAAATTTGACATCATTTTTACTGTAATAGAGTTCTTATTTTACTGAATGCTGAACATTTACAAATCTAGAATGGGGAAGAAACATCAAACTCAGGTTCTGTAACCTCAGATATTATATCACTCATAAATCATTATATTTTAAATAGTCATTGATAAGACATGGCAGCAAAAATTCAATGAAAACAAACAAAAACAACCTCTCAGTCAATCATTTGGATTTTAGTGCATTTGATAGTCAGTGTGACAGTCTTATGGCCTTCAAAAATGTTCAAACATATAAAGGAATGAAGTTGCATTGATAATATAGCACAATGTCTCAGATGAACCCTAAGTTGGAAATCAGGATTGATCTATAGAATAGGGTGCCCAATATCTCTTTATATGCATGTGTGCTTTTAGTTTTTGGAAGAAGGCACCTTACAGGGACAGGAGAGTAGTTGTGGCATACAGGCCCTTGAGAATGGAGAAGGTGAAGTTTGAAAAACTTGTATAGTATCTGTTTCCCTGCCCACATCAAGGGATGGGTTTGAGTAGTGGTGGGGAAGGGATGTCAAGACTAGATGCTGAAGGGCCGTGCTCTCCAGTGGCTTTGAAACTCTGAGCACAAATTATGCCACTTGGGCCTCTGGTGATGGTCGAATGAGACAGAACTGGGCAGAGGGGCATTTTCCACCCCATAAACACCTGCCCAAACGCTCATGCCAGCATCACATCGACACACAGGGGCTGAAGCATCAAGGAACGCGAGGCAGTCACCAACAAAGGTGTCTGTGCAGAGCCAAGATAACACAAGCACAACTGGAGGCCCAGAAGAGGTTAAAGAACGCGCACACACACACCTGGATTTACTTCTGAGGACACTCTGAGGGGAGACTAAGACACATAATTTGGCCATTACCTTTAAACTGACCTCATTTGCACCCAAAGGCTCCTGAGGGCTAGGACACATTCAAATGAGCTAATCAGATTAGTAAACATTTAGAAAATGCTGACAACTTGGCCTTGTGGCAAAGAGATAAGATGTATTTTCATGGTGAGGAAAGAAACCTGGGCTGCAAAAACTCCTCCTTGATTTGAAGAAGGAGGGCAAAAGCAGGGACCTTGGAAATCCTGGAGCTGTGGTTTTCAAAGTGGGATCCCCAGAACAGTAGCATCAGCTTCTCCTGGGAACTTGATAGAAATGCAAATCCTCATCCTCAATCTACTGAATCAGAAACTCTGGAGATGGGGTCCAGAGAACTGTGTTTTAATTAGCCCTCCATATGATTCTGATGCAGGCTTAAATTTGAGAACCTCTGGCCTTGAGGAAGTTGAGAAACTGGGGTGTAGCCTATGAGGTGAGAGGAAGCCCTGGCATCTGCCCTGCCCCTAGGTGGGTCCCATTTACCTAATGCCTCTGCCACTGGCCTTGTGTCATTGTCCTTCCTCCCACCCCCCAACAAAGTGTATGGAGTCCAGTCCCACACCCACCAGAGCACTGCCCCAGGTAAGCCACACTCCTCTAGGCCACTCCCCAGAGCCCACCTGGGGCTTCCTTTACAAAAGGCCACAAGCCCTCTTTCAGTGTCCGCTCTCCTAAGGGGGACCCCATGCATGCGCTGTATAGGGGAAGGGGGACAGGATTGGGGGTGAAGCTTGAGCCCCGGGCAGTGGAGTGGAGTCAGACAGCTTGGCTGGAGCCTCGGGCAGGCCCAGGCCCTGTCACCAACATCTACATGAGTGCCCAGGACAATCACCTGCTCACCATTTTATCAGAGAGAGAGAGAGAGAGAGAGAGAGAGAGAGAGAGAGAGAGAGAGAGAGAAAGGGAGAGAAAGGGAAGGAGGGAGGGAGAAAGAAACAGTTAATATTTTTCTGCTTGCTTATTTATATGCGGTAACCTAATTTAGTCATTTAATCACTATTCTGAGATGATGCTTTCTTTACCAGGCTACTACTATATGTAGAATTCTGAAATAAGGTCTGAACACCTAGGTTAACTAGAAAATTAATATCAATTGAACATGAATTTTAGAATAACTTCAAACTCCGAATGAATGAACTTTTCTTCTAGTCAAGGTCAAATATAAAGTCAAAATATAAAAATATTTTTTTCATCACCTGCCAGATCTGGAAATTTTTAAATAGGTCTGTTAAAAATGTCTTCATTTCCAGGAAAATGAGAGAGAGCAAATAATTAAGAGCACCATGGAGATTTTAGGAACTGAAAAATAGTAGTGAAAACTATATTCAATTCTAAGATTTATTATTTCTCTGCAGATCAATATAAAATAATACCTTTCCCTTTTTAGAAATTCATCTTAAAAATATTTCCAAGTCTACATTCTATTGAATTAATATAATTGTATATAATTTAATGAAATAAAAGAGAACAGAAACAAGATTATGTTAACCACTACCAGAACACATACAATATCCTTCAAGATAATTGGACACAGAGACTTAAAACAGGCATCATTTCCATCTAAGAACTAATGATTATAGTTAAAAGGTGTCTCGTTTTAAATGAGGAAATCCATTATATTCATCTCCAGTGGTAAGGGATGATTATTATATTGTAATTATATTTTATATTGGCTCCATATTTCAGCTAAAGTTGCTGAAAAGTAGAAAAAATAATTATAGCAAGCAGTTCTATGAAGTGTACTTCAGGGAATGTAAAGCTCAAGGGAAAAGTCCTCCATGAGCATGGCTTGCATGATGGCACCAGGGCTGGGTGCACAGGGCACACTTTAAATATGTGTTTTGCAGGCAGTGTTGGCTGATTTCTAAGTCACCTCCTAGCTTTGACCTTGTTCTAAGTGTTAGAACATTATAATGTCATTTGTGCATTTCAAAAATAGGCTTTATAAAAATTCAATTCTTGATTCTATGCTTATCTAGCATAGAATTTGTTTTGCTGGCTACAGTCTCACAGAAAAATTTGGGAAAATTGTATATTGCTAAAGCCATTTGGCTGAGAGATGCCAACTAGTTTGGTAAGAAAAACCCTGCTGTTAATTTTATAAGCTTGCTAACCTTCTCCAAGTCCTGATTTGTTACAGAATGGTTGGACGACTTTAGAAAAGCGTCAGTTTTATATTCTGCAAAATTAGAACCATGTGAGAAGCTTTACTTAGTGGATGAATATGCAGCTAGGAGCTTTGAGCTTAATACAATGGTCCACAAATTAGAAATATTGTTTAATGAACCACAGAAAAGTCCGTCCAGGAAGAATAGTTATAAGAGCAAATAAAATTTCAAAGAGTAATAAAAGAGCTGTAAGAAAGGGACTCATTTAATGCTTAGAACCAAAAAAAAGCATTATTTGGGCACTTCATTTCACAGAATAAAAGATTGGTCAGATTTCTTCTTCGATGTGCCCTCTGACGTGCAGCTGCCTTCTTTAAGAGAAAGCCCCATTTAACTTCTGTTATATGGAAAGCCCACATATGCCTTGCTGTTACCTCCATCCATTTGTTCATCTTTCACACAATAGCTATTCAAATACTGGGAAACTGTAGTCATGACCTTCCTAACTTTTTCATCTCCATCTTTCTTATTTGGTCTCTGAATCAGGGCTCTCCAGTGAAACAGACCATTAGGAGATATAGATGAAGAAAGTTATTTCAATGAATTGGCTCATGCGATTGTGGAAATAGCAAGTTTGAAATGCATAGTGCAGGCTGGAAGGTTGATGCAATCTTGAGGCAGAATTTCTTCTTTCTGAGGGAAACCTGTTTTGCTCTTAAGGCCTTTCAGCTGATTGGATGAGGCCCACCCAGATTATCAAAGATAAACTCTTTTAGTTAAAGTCAATTGATTGTACATATTGGTAACATCCACAAAATCCCTTTACAGCAAACCATAGATTAGTGTTTAATTTAATAACCAGGTACTATAGCCTAGCCAAGTTGATACATATAAGTAACCATCACAATCTCCTTCCCCATTTTACCTGTTCTTATTTGGGTGTTCCCTAGTTTGTCAATACCCCTATTAAAATCAGAAAACCAAGACTAGAACCGGTACTCCTGATCTGATTTAGCAGGATAGAGGTCAGTGTATCACCTCCCTTGCTCTAATCTCAATGTTTCTACTGATATAGCTTCATTCCAATAGTCCAGAAGATGGATTTGGTGATTCTTATAAGGTTTAGTGTGAACTAAAATCCCTAGGACTTTTTCTACTTGAACTGCTTTTAAGCCAGTCTCTCTTATTCCACAATTAGAAGGAAAATAGTGAATTTACCTGTCATAGCTCACGTGTAAGAAAGCTCAAGGACATAGTTAAACTTTGACTTCCCTCTGCCCCTACTTGCCAAGTGCCTGCAAATTTCTCTGAAGTAACTCTAGTGACTTCCTGTCTTTTCCAAGAGCCAGTTTCATCTTTGGAAAGCTAACTGTGAATAATTACAAAATTAATTTTCCTTATACATGTATATTCATTTAACATACTCACAGAGGGCTCAGATGCCTTCCTGCTACTATCACCTGCTTGTCTTCTAATTCGCACCACTTTTTAGATAAGTATGATCATTACCTCTTAATGGATGAGAAAATACTCAGAGTTTTAGTTGCTCAAAATCACACCTCTAATAAGTTCAAGAAATAACACTTGAAATCAGACCTTCTAACAATACTAAGATAGTGAGATAGACATCAAAAGAAACAAAAGCTAAAACTGTGAATGGATAGGTGGATGAAAAAGTTGGATCAGAACCTTAAAATTATGGTTATGGTCTAGATTCAAGGAAGCTGGAACAGAGAATAAGACCGTGAAATTTCCAAAGATTGGGTCTGCTACTCCATTCAGACCCCATGGGGTGACAGGTAGTTACTTAGCAACTAATAAAGCAAATATTTGCTGAACTTGATCCATGCAAGACACTGCCTGGGGTGACAAGTGACACAAAGATGTTTAAGGTGAAAACTTTATCCTTAAAAAATTTACCATCTTGGGGCTTCCCTGGTGGCGCAGTGGTTGAGAGTCCGCCTGCCGATGCAGGGGACACGGGTTTGTGCCCCAGTCCAGGAAGATCCCACATGCCGCGGAGCAGCTGGACCCATGAGCCACGGCTGCTGAGCCTGCGCGTCCAGAGCCTGTGCTCCGCTACGGGAGAGGCCACAACAGTGAGAGGCCCGCGTACCGCAAAAGAAAAAAAAAAAAAATTACCATCTAGTAAGGACACAAATTAAGAAGTTAAATTGCCACTATAAGGCAACCATTTATTCCTTTACCCATCTGTTCATCTACGAATACTTAGGAATTTCTGTGTGCCCTCAAGACAGTCATGAACAAGATATAAGTAATAAAATAATAATAGGAAGTATCCTCTACAGGGTAGAGGTACCCTTCTACAGAGAAAGGCCACTGGAAGATTGAATGAGACTGGGAGAAATTCTTCACCCAGTAGAGGAAAATGATGAAGAACAGAGCTGAGGATTCCTTGTAAAATGAGTCAGGCACTCCTACCCCAAACCTTCTCATGTTGGCCCTTGTATATTTCCAAGGGAAAATGACTAGGTGGGGAATGGCTATAAGGAGACCAGTGATTTTTCAAGAAAGTGATAAGTAAAAATATAAAGCTTGATAGAATCAGAGAAGCAAAATTAATACCCATGCATAGAAAGGTGAAAAGCACTTGGTGATGAAATTTTAAGTAAATCATTGACCGCTATCCAAGTCAAATAAATGTCAAAATCAGTGGAAATCATTGGTCTAAGGACATGTTAGAAATTTTATAGTAGCCCTCAAGGTCTCATACAGCCCCTTAGGAAAAGGAATAGCAAAAGTATTGGCAAAGAAATTAGTCTTACAGACTGAACCCTCAGGGGAATTCTCAGAGTATAAATGAAGTCCTCCAATTTCATACACACATGATGAGTTATTTTCTCCTAACCCTTCTAGCATGACATTATGGCAAAAAATTCTACATTTCTCATAATCCCAGGAGGGGAATATACCTCATGGTAATTATCCATGAAAATAAATACTAGTTGGAATCTTTAAAGAGTGCATCAATCACGGTGCTATACAATATGATGGATTCACATGAGAAGTTTGGAGTAAAAATGGGGGGTTCAAGGAGGAAGATACTTCATGAAGTTGTAATAAGCCTTCATGAAGATGCTTTTAGAGCCAGGTTTTCAAGTTTGGCTAAGATTTGACCCAGCAAAACTGAGATGAGATGAAGAATAAAAGTCACTCCTATTGACAAGAACATATAAGAATACAGAAACTCAATGATCAAAAAATTGAAGGATTTGTTAGGAAAAAAACAAATAATCTGTTTTGGCTGGTGTATGGCACAAAAGCAGGTGAATCATGGGGAATTGGATGGTAAATAGTGTCAGGGCCAGAGCATGGAGAGATTCCAGGTAAATGCTAAACAAACTGTCTTGGCCCTTATTCAGCAGAAAATAAAAAGTCATTGACGGTACTAAGCAAGGAAGTAATATAATCAAAACTACGTTTTGGGAAGATGGCTCTAGTAGGGAAGTGCAGTGTGGATTGGAAGGGGGCAAAGGAGAAAGGGAAATGATTAAGCTGCTGTGATGGTGTTTAATCACCGCTTAACCTGTGACTCTTGGGTTCCTAAAGAACATTCCCTATGGGACTGAGGAAAGAAAATGTACTGTTGAGTTCGTTGTCTGCTGACCACAGTTCTTATTGCAATCAATAGTGTTTCCTTAATACTCAGTTCACTAGAGACAGGCCTGGAATTCAAATGCCTTGTTTTCATATACTCTAAATTTTTGTTTTGTTTTGTTTTAGTGGATTTATTAGCCAAAGTACCCACCCAAATCCATTTTTTTTCACATTTTATTTCATGTTTTGGGGAAATTCTTTCCTATTTTTTTGATTAGTTAGGATTAGTTTCCCTTATGCTCAGAATATTTGCCCTATATTTCTTTATGAAATGTAAGTACTCATCTCATTTAACCTTGGACATGAACAAAAGACATTTTTAATGCTTTTTACTATCTTCTGGCACTTGGTGGAGGGCTCAGGAACAGCTGGATTGTGGAAAGAAATGAAATTTTGGTCATTATCAATTTGGGATATAAAAGAAGACCATAAAACCCAAACTATTCTGAGTTCAAGCAATTGGACAGCTTTTATGCTACGTACAACCTTCATCACACAGTCTACTCTGTCATTTCCACAGAGAATAACCACAATTCCATTTCCTCTTTTCCCAAACAAGGGCGGATGTTCAGTTGACATGCATGGTAAGCCATACTGACTTTGAAATGTTGAAATATTTCTATAAGGGTTAGTAAATAGCCACTGTCCAGAACTTTCTGAGTGTCCCCTCCCTCCAACCAACTTAGCTGTTCCTGCCTGTCCCAAAGGACTCTTCAAGAACTCTCCACAATCTGATAAGCAGAGGCATGAAATTGGGACAGTAGGAGCCCTAAGCGATCCTGCCTGGGTCCCACAGACAGTGTCTGTGCTCGGTGCCCCCGCTGTTCAACGGGTGAAATATTTTGAATTATGTCTACCTAAAAGCAACTTTCTTTTCCTGAGAATTGTATTCCTTGCATCTAATTACACCAATATGGTCCACATTAAAAAAATGCTTACTTTTTTGGGAATCTGGGTATGATGTGCCTCTCTGCCTTTCAGTTCTGCCTCTCACTAGGTAGATTATTTTCTCAGCCTTTTCCACATGACAAGAGCCTGCTGGTATTTCCTCGGGACACATCCCTGGGGTCTGCAACCCAGAAAGAAGAAAACTCTACCTCCCAGCTTCAGTATGAAAAGATTGCAGCGAAGGATTCTGATTAGTTCTGATTTGGGTCTCAGGCCGACTCTTGGACCGATCACCATGGCCAGAGACATAAGGTCTTACAATTGCCTTTGCCTGAATGTTATGTATGAAACCCTTCCCATAAAGCTGAAAGGTTTGCTATATCCTTTTGGGGTTTAATGAGGACCATATTAATGTATTGCATTAAATATGTATTTCTGGATTATATACTCCGTTTTCATTTACTCATTTTTCCTTTAACGAGTCAGTTCATACTGCTCAGTATTGCTATCCATTGGCAGATTGCACCATTTCTGGAGGGTGTAGGATCACCAGGGATAATGTTGCTTGCTAAGCTCTTTCTCTGATTCTAATTCTTTAGTTTTTTTTGCTTGTTTTTTGCGGTATGTGGGCCTCTCACTGTCGTGGCCTCTCCCGTTGCGGAGCACAGGCTCCGGATGCGCAGGCTCAGCGGCCGTGGCTCACGGGCCCAGCCGCTCCGCGGCATGTGGGATCCTCCCGGACCGGGTCACGAACCCGTGTCCCCTGCATTGGCAGGCAGACTCTCAACCACTGCGCCACCAGGGAAGCCCTAATTCTTTAGTTTTAATATTATTATTAGTGGTTTTTTTTTTTCACATCCCCAAATTGCATCTGTCCTGAAAAATATCTTTTTCTCCTTCTCCACTTACACAGATTCATAGTAATGGTAATTTTCCTTTGGCTCAATTGTTCTGAGGTCATAGTGAGTTTTCCGATTTCAGCAGTTTCCATAGGATTTTCAAACATCTGCAATCCATTCTGAATTCCTTCTGCCATCTCCTACATTTTTAGTACCTCAAAATTCTTGGACATAGTAGAGACTTAATAAGTATCTATTTATTAGCTTTGACTTCCTTCTTGCTTTCAGGCAACAATTAAATCTTACCATTTTCTTTATAAAACATGAAGTGAGGGGAAAAAAATAGAATACTGAAATAGCAACCATTACCAATACAGAACACGCATCATCTGGAGGAAAACTGTTTTTGCATAAAATTGAAACTGACTGTACTGTGCAGCTTCTGTTATAAGAAGCCTTGAGGAAGGAGCAAAAACATCAGGAAGGGGCTTCCCTTCCCTGGTGGCGCAGTGGTTGAGAGTCCACCTGCCGATGCAGGGGACACGGGTTCGTGCCCCGGTCCGGGAAGATCCCACATGCCGCGGAGCGGCTGGGCCTGTGAGCCATGGCCGCTGAGCCTGCGCGTCTGGAGCCTGTGCTCCGCAACGGGAGAGGCCACGACAGTGAGAGGCACGCGTACCGAAAAAAAAACAAAAAAACAAAAAACAGTCAGGTAGTAATAAGCCCCCATTTTGGATGCAAATCATCTTCCCTTTCATTTAGAGCTTTCAACTTAATTAAGGAATGTACACTGTTCAAATAATGAGACTTTCATCAGTCTGCATCATTGCAATTTAAATGGATTTTCTAACAACTGCCCTTAATACCATATGATTATTTTAAGAGCCTTGTGGGCTTTTTCCATTTATCTAATGGAGGTAATACATAGTTATGGAAGAATGTAACTGGCTTGGCAAGCAAGGAGAAAATGTAGTGGGTAAAGCAAATGTTATTTGATCATTTGTTCATTCAGCAGACCTGTGCTGAGCACAGCACACCATAGAAGTAGGGGTTCCAAATGATCTTAGTAGAACCCAGGGAAGAAATAGCCTTGAATCTGTGACGCGGCTGCAAGGGACTGTGGGGTTTACCAGCACCGAGCCCTTCATTCCACAGATAAGGGCAGTGAAGTTCAAACAGGTTAAGTGAGTTGCTCAAGGTGGTTGCACATCTGGAACAGGAGTCCAGTTCTCATAAGCCAGTTCATTCATTGATGCAGAAAATCATTTTTACGTTTTACATGTTTTTTAAATTGTGAGAAAACCCAAATCACTTGTAAACTGACTGTTTCACCCCAGAATGACATAAAAGCAATATTATACTTGCTGCTTAGTAACCTTTCATGTGTCACACCTGACCCTACCCTTAACCATAAGAATCTATTAAATTCATAATATACCTTGATTATTAAGGAACTTAGCAGTTGTATGAAATAATAAACCTCTGACACTATATTAGATTTGGTCGGGGGGGAGGAGGGAGGAAGAAGGGAAGGAGATGGTCTTTGAAGGATGATAAGGTAGCGTTCCAACAGGGGCTGCAAAGTGGCGCTTAGGCTTCCACTTGCATTATGCTCAGGGTAACTCCTCCCAGTGCCCGCTCCTGGGTCTGCCCAACCTACCTGACCCCCTAACCTCCAAGGCCCCACTCTTTTCATGCTTCATTCAGTCTGCCCTGACCTTCATCCAGTCACACAGAGCTTGAAAGGAAAATTTAAAAATTTTTTAAAGAATCTGGTTTACCTTCATTTTTTAAAAAGCTCCCCTAGGGGTTTCCCTAGGGTGGCGCAGTGGTTGAGAGTCCGCCTGCCGACGCTGGGGACACGGGTTCGTGCCCCGGTCCGGGAAGATCCCACATGCCGCAGAGCAGCTGGGCCCGTGAGCCATGGCCGCTGAGCCTGCGTGTCCAGAGCCTGTGCTCCGCAGTGAGGCCACAACAGTGAGAGGCCCGCGTACCGCAAAAAAAAAAAAAAAGCTCCCCTAGGTTTAGAAACACATGTAGGAGATGTGCTTTCTTGGGTTTCCCTGGTGGTGCAGTGCTTAAGAATCTGCCGGCCAATGCAGCGGACATGGGTTCGAGCCCGGGTCTGGGAAGATCCCACATGCCCTGGAGCAACTAAGCCCGTGAGCCACAACTACTGAGCCTGTGTTCCACAACTACTGAAGCCTGCGTACCTAGAGCCAGTGCTCCGCAACAAGAGAAGCCACCGCAATGAGAAGCCGGTGAACCACAGCGAAGAGTAGGCCTCGCTCCCGGCAGCTAGAGAAAGCCCTTGCACAGCAAGAAAGACCCAATGCAGCCAAAAATAAGTAAATTAAAAAAAAAAAAAAAGATGTGCTTTCTCGAGACCCCCCTCTCTACCCAGTGCTTGCTCCTCTAGTCTAGGCTGCCTTTCCCCTGGATGTGCTCTAATTCATCCAGAGTACGGCAAGTCTAATCACTGGAAATTTAAAAACCCTTAAGTTTTCCCTCCCTGGGAGTGAAGGATAGCATTCCATCATTCAGGAGGTCAAGTCCCTTTGATAGCTGACACCCTTCCCTCTTTGGCTTTGTGTCTTGCCCTATACATGTTCACCCCCAAGGGCGGCTCCAGCCAAGCCCATCACGCTATCCTCTCTATCCAAAACCCACCCCCGTCACGGCCCTGTCCTAGCTGTTCCCAAAGATGAACTCAAACTAGCTTTAACACTGTTTTACAATTGTTGATTTCCTTGTTGATTCTTAAGGACAATTGCCTCTTATTTTTTATTCCCTGTGCCTTGAATAATATCTGGCTTTAAGCCAATCAACAAATATTTCTTTATCGCTTACTATATGCTTGGAGCTGCGCTCAGGAGGTATAATAGTGAGCCTTTTTCCTTGGGAGCTTCAGCTCAAAGTCAGGGCAGACAGGAAGTGGGGAGAGGATGGGCTAGGAAGAGGGAACACACAAAAGAAACTTTGTAAATGTCCCTTTAAGGAATAAATGAGAGAAAATAATGTCTTCCTCCTTGCGAAACTCAAATTATAATAGGGAAAATAGACAAGTAAATCGGAGTGAATGTGAGGTCCCATTTGAACAAATAAATACCTTAATGGGTCAAGGAGTAGTGAGAAGACAGACAACGGTAGTCTGTCCCTAGTGTGTGACACTTAGTAAGAGTTCCCAGATGGACAGGTGGGTCAGAGGGAAGAGTTTGTACACAATCAAAGACTTAGGAGACCAGTCTTTAAGACAACTGAAAATTAAATGATATAGTGGAGGCTCTGGATCCACTGGGGGCACAATGGGAAAGGAGAATGCAGATCCTTGGGGAATTGGTATCCCAGGCCAAGGAGTTTAGACTTTACCATTTTACTTTTTTTTTTTTTTTTTGGTCATGTCGTGGAGCATGTGGGGTCTTAGTTCCCTGACCAGGGATCAAACCCAGGCCCCCTGCAGTGGAAGCACAGAGTCCTAACCACTGGACTTCCAGGGAATTCCCCTAGACTTTACCATTTAGATGAGTGTTCTTCAATCTGTGTGTCAGCTATTAGTGGGTCATGAAATCAAATTAGTGGGTTGTAATAAGCATTTTAAAGGAATAGATTAGAATAGAAAATGTCAGTGCAATTTCATGAAAAAAGAATAAGGTTGTAGGTAGACAATTTTTCCTGTTATCTCTCTCTGTATTATTACAAATGTGTATATATGTGTATATGTGCAGGACTTTTTTTTTTCCTGGCCGCACCATGTGGCTTGCAGGACCTCAGTTCCCCAGCCAGGGATTGAACCCTGACCACGGCCATGAAAGCCTGGAATCCTAACCATTAGGCCACCAGGGAACTCCCTGCACAGGACTTTCTTACAGCACATCCATCCTTACCAAACAGATTTGAAAGCCACTGCTGCCATTGATGGGAAACCACTGAAGAGTTTAAGGCTGGGACAAGATCAGCTTTTCCATTTGGAAAGATGCTGTGGTTTCAGTGAGAATGGATTAAAGGGTCAAGGCCATGTAGGGCTTGGCTTTAAGAGTCCAGATAAAAGACAATAAAACAGTGATTCTCGAATGAATATAGACTTGAGAGCTGCAGGATAGATAGATTTGCTGATTCCTCCCTCCTTTCCACCTCCACTGCTGCTATTCTTTTTTGGCCCTTATCATTTCTTTTATAATCAAAGACTCCTGACTCATCTAGCTACTTGTGTTCTTGATCAACTTAAATCCATCCATCATACTGCATTGAAAGACACATCTGACCATCCCACTCTCCTGCTTTAAACACTTCAGTGACCATCCATCACCCCACAGCCCAACTTTTCTATCCAGCTTCAGTTCTTGCCTCTCCTCTATGGGCTTATTTTCTATACATCACATGCAGATTTTTGCCTCTGTAATTTGTTTCCTGTCGTCCTCTCTGCTGGAAGTGTCTTTCCCATTTCAATTCACCTGGCTTCCTTTAACTCAACCGTTAAGCCTCAATTTAACCATCACTTCCTCCAGGAAGCCTTCCCTGATTTCTCCCAACTGGGCCAAATACCTCCCACTTTTTCTGCCATGGCACTTTGTATAAAACTCTCTCCTGCTTGGAACCATAACTATAATAGCAAATATTAACCAAGCGTTCACCCAGTGCCAAGTGCTGAGTTTACTTGCATTGTCTCATTTAGGCCTCATAAAACCCTGATGAGGTTGGTATTATCATTATCTCTATTTTACAAGTGTAGAAACTGAGATTTGGGAAGGCTCAGTCAGTTGCTTAAGCAGTGATGCTAGGTTTTGCAGCCAAGCAGTGTGGTTCTAGGGCTTATGCTTTTAACTATTTGCTACATTAACACTTACTATGATGTGATAACCCACAGGCTCGTGGGTCAGTCTCCTCTGAAATGCAAGCAACCTCACTCAAAGGTCACTCGAGCAATTTTATTTCTTTGTGTCTTCACCACCCAGCATAATGCCAGGCAGAGACCTTTTGAACTTTTGTTGAAACCTTTAAATCCTGCAGAGTATGTAAGCCAGGTGAAGTACTGAGAAGGGTCCATTGGATTTGGAAATGAGGTTTGTTGACATCTCAGTAAAAACTTGTTTCAATGGAGTGAGACTCTTTTTGTCACGTTCTTCCCTCTAGTCCCAGAAAATATTAGGTGATCCATAATATTTGTTTAATGGATAATTGCAATAGGCTGAGGAGTAAATGTGAGGTGAAGAAATGGAGATCACGTTTTCATGAAGCTTAGCTAAGAAGGAAAAGGGCTGGGGGGTGGTGGTGAAAGAGGGTTTCTGGAACCAGGAAATTTGTGGGTGAAAAGGGGGTGTTATGTGTTCAGTTAGTTTGCTGGCTTTTTAGAGATAGTTCAAATATTTCAATGTGTTGAATACGCCGGGGGACAGTAGCCAAAAGAGAAGAAGTTAAAGCTCCTGGAACAGGGCATTATTGGAGGAGCCAGAAGAGGAAGCTTCCAAAGCGTGTGTGGGTGGATTAGCTGTGGACGGGCCAGACAGGCTCTTTCCCGGGGATCAGCTCAGCCTTGCCATTTTCCCTGAGCCTTATTTTTCAATTCCAAAAGCAAATAGTATATACTGCCCCCTAAGAGATATTACCTGAAAGAATTCTCTCCTACTTCCTCTTTTTTCTTTTTTTTTTTTTTTTTTTACTGTCACCATTATTTTATCCATCCATTCACTCAACAAATATTTACTGATACCTACTTTGTGCCCAGCACAAAAGAAGCCTTTCATTTTTTTTTAAAGGACCAATTTAACACTAAAAAAGCCAAATGTACATGATTCCAGAATGCCAGACAATCCATTAAATCGAACATGTTTGGTTTTAAGCATAACATTTTCTGTTGTCCTCACTGTTCCCATCCTGCCAAGGGCTGTTCCTATTTTTTCTTTCTTTTTTTTTTTTTTAATTTTCCAGATCCAGGAAAGACGAATTCAAGCTAAAAGCCTCACTCCCAGAACTTAAAGGACTGAGAAAAACTCTACTTCCGTTTCCAAAGAAAGACTTATGTCAGTGAATTCTGAGCTTTTTCTGTTTAAAGCTTTGTGGGGGGAGACGGGGTGAAGTGGGCACCTAAACGAGGAGGAAGAAGAAGGGGATTTACAGGACTGAGTACAAGAACCGGGTCTGGTGTTGAATCCTCACCGCCTCATGCTGGTAGAACAGGGACGGAGGGCAGCTGTAACAGGGGATGCAGCTGAGGGTGTAGGTAGCAGTGTAGAAAAGGATGAAGAGATGTGGACCCTCTCATTCCTGCCTCTTCCCCCTAGCTCTCCTCACCACCCCATCCCCCAGACGAGGCCTGGGGAAACACAGGGTTAGACCCTGAGAATCTTGAACAGGATGTAATTACCTTGGCCAATGCTGACAAGAAAGGACGGGGAAATCCCAAGGGCAGTGGCATGAAAGGATGGGGAATTCCAAAAGTCACTCTGTCTTCTCAGGGTGTCTGCTCTGAGGAGCTGTTGCTATGTGAAAGAAATTGTTATGCCGAACATATTTATTACCTTGATAGAGGATGACAGCCAAGTGTGTTAAGAACTATAAATGAGGGCTTCCCTGGTGGCGCAGTGGGTAAGAATCCGCCTGCCAATGCAGGGGACACGGGTTCGAGCCCTGGTCTGGGAAGATCCCACATGCCGCAGAGCAACTAAGCCCGTGCGCCACAACTACTGAGCCGGTGTGCCACAACTACTGAAGCCTGCACGCCTAGAGCCTGTGCTCCACAACAAGAGTAGCCACTGCAGTGAGAAGCCCTCACACCGCAAGGAAGAGTAGTCCCCGCTCGCCGCAACTAGAGAAAGCTTGCATGCAGCAACAAAGACCCAATGCAGCCAAAAAAAAAAAAACGATCTATAAATGAATAAATATAGTTATTGTCAAAAATAATCAAGCAGGGCCTCCCTGGTGGCACAGTGGTTGCGAGTCTGCCTGCTGATGCAGGGGGCGCGGGTTCGTGCCCCAGTCCCGGAAGATCCCACATGCCGCGGAGCGGCTAGGCCCGTGAGCCATGGCCGCTGGGCCTGCGCGTCCGGAGCCTGTGCTCCGCAAAGGGAGAGGCCACAGCAGTGAGAGGCCCGTGTACCACACACACACAAAAAAATAATAATAATAATCAAGCAATTCCTATTTTTATTGCCTACTATTTGTAAGGTCTAATGCTAGCCTCTGGGGAATTAAAAAAAAAGCTTAAGATGCTGTCCTCACCCTTATGTTCCAGTTAGAGAGATGACATAGCATAACAGCCGGTGAGCATCAAAGTCCCACGGTTTTATTTAAGCAATACACACTGCAGATGTTCAGAGAAAAGAAAGTTAGGTGATGACCACGAATAGCTAAAGTGAAGAAATCAGATTAATATCACTGACCTTGTATCATAGCACTGTTATATTTTAGGAACCGTGCTATGAAGCAGCCCCGGGCACCAAGGTAAGAGGAACTTGCTTCCAGGAGCCTTCTCCTGAATTACATTAATGTCAAAACCAGCCTGCTGGCAGGCACCCCTCTGGAAAAAGGAATAGGTGTGGAGGTCTCTCTTTATGATCAATTGAATTATTCAGATCATCTTACTACAAAACTTGCTTGACTATATCTGAATTGAAAGTTATGGTGACATCATATAAACAAAGTCAGTTTTGTATAATAAAAAACACCTCTCTGGAAATTGCCAAAGTTGTGTCCAACATCAAGTTCGCTTGGATTTTAAGGAAGAGACAGCTCTTCGTTCCCAGAAAACAAAAGGAGTGATGAGACCAGCAGGTGCTGCCTTGTGAATCCACAGATAAGTGCTTGAACCCTCTATAATTTTTCTGTATCAGTGGACATCATTATCAGCTTAAACGTATTAAATTAGGAGTAATATATGTTTCCTATTATTTAATAGGAAAAGAAAACCACTAGTGGAAAATCCCTCGAAGCTGGCCAATCTTTTTAATCACATCTGGTGATTTTCTAGTCTGTGGGATTTCTGCTTTTGGAGATTTTTTTTCAAATCTATTCAAATAGAGAAATTAAAAAAACAGGCCAGACTGATTAAGCAAAGAGATTGGCTTAATATTTTGCATACACACTGTTCAGTAAGAGTAGCTGTGAGATTAAAAGAAAGGCTTTACTCTTTGACCTGTGGCTGGAGAGGTAATTCCTCCGTTAAAAGTCTGATGCGGTTTGGAGAACAGGCTTCTAGAAAGCCCAAGTGAGGGAGTTTTTGATTTATTCGGGGTGAAGAGGATGTCTCACCCAGTCCATGTTTGTTTACAATGCTCTCCACAAACGAGTGTGTGGCTCTGAATAAAACCAGGCCCAGGTGGCCCAGGAGCCAGGGCAGCAGCCTGTATCCGGGCATTCATTTTTCTCACACACGCAGCTGCTACGGTTTTCCGAGAGCCATTGTGACAGGCCTCTGAGGGGCTCCCAAAGCCACTCGCTGTCAGCAACTCCCACAATAGGCCGGTTGTAGCTTGAATTCCCTCAGGGCCAAGGGAGTGGTCCTGCACTCAGCAGTTTTGGAGGGCACCTTGCCGGAGTCCAAGGCCAGAGGGAGAGCCCTTGTACTCACTCCCTGTCCAGCCACTCTCTCAAGATTAAGTACACATCGTCAACCCTGTCATGAATCAGGCCGATAGAAACCACTTGGAAGGCTCCAAAGCAGTGAAATGTGCAAAGCACATTCCTACAGGGGAAGGGACAGACTGAAGCCGGTAAGAGGACTTAGCCAGAGGAGATACAGCAGTTCAAGACAAAGCAGGTGATGAATGCCAGCCACAGTCCTTTCACAAAACGTATTACTATATTTATTTTTATAACACCTTTCTCCTTTCTCCCTGATGCTTCTGGAGAAATGGAATATTTCTAAATTTCCCTCACGACCTTTTCTGTGGAAAGAGAGGGAGAATTCTAGTCCCATGTCTGTAAGGATCAGAATGGGTTAATTCGTTGAAGGTTATTTGGAATCAGGGACCTTTCTAATGAAATGTCACGCCACCCACTCCCTGCCCTCCAGTAGGAGGTGTGAAGACACAAAACACAAAACACTCACTCTTAGGAGACTTGAGTAAGTCATGTTATTCAGTAAGTTTACGTGAAATATAATAGATTCTAATAACCAAATCCCCCGAAATATGACACATACTTCACAAGTAGATCTTGGCAAGTCACTGGGTTTTTTCCCCTGGAAGACTTCATTAGAACATGGTTATTTGTTTCAAGTCTTCAACGCATATCTTCAGCTTGAATCTTTCTCCCGAAATCTCATAAAATTAAAACTGAACCCTCCACTGAGACTGATCACTCACCTCTGCTTTACTTCCCCCTTTATTCTTTATTTAAATAAATAAATAATTTACTCCTTTAGTCATAAGTCGAGCTCCACGAGGGCAGGTTTTGTGGGATCTGACTTATGAACTGAATTCTCAATGCCTAGATTATGCCTGACACATAGCTGGTCTTCGATAATAAGTGATGAATACGTGAATGAAAGTTAAAATGTTGAAAGCATTGGATTTTTTTTGTTAGAAGATAGCAAATCATTTTATTTCTGCTTCATAGAATTCTACGTCACACTTATTCTACTCGCTAGAATAACTTCAAGGGTCAAGCAGTGACTCTTGAAGGTGTAGGGTATGTTTGACTAGGGTTTTATTTGGCCAGCATTGTTTGCTTGGGGGTTTTATGTGTTTGTTTGTTCATTTTTTCATTTAAATGTAAAAACACTTGGCAAGCATGCACTCCTAGTTTGCCGCAGTCTCTACCACTCCCTATTTTTATAACCTGGTCATAGGGTTTTACACATTTCCTGTTCTTGCCAGCCTCTGAAGACACTGAGTTTGCCAGCTTATACCCTAGTAGAAACTAGTTGACTGATTTGCTTAAACTAAGAGGTGTAGTTTTTCCCACATAATAATTTACATTGTGACTTTGGGCAAATTACTAACATCTTTGGGTCTCTTTCAACTCTCAAATTCTGTAAAAGCATCTATGCATTGTTTGACAGCCTATGCTCAAAGTCATCTGAACTATTTTGGGAATTCTTAGCTGATATCAAATAAAATGACAATTCCTTATGTGATTCTTTTATTTAAATTTATTTATTTATTTTTGGTTCAGTTGGGTCTTTGTTGCTGTGCGCGGGCTCTCTCTAGCTGTGGCGAGCAGGGCCTTCTCTTCATTGCGGTGCGCGGGCTTCTCTTGCTGCGGAGCGCCGGCTCCAGGCACATGGGCTTCAGTAGTCGTGGCGCGCAGGCTCAGTAGTTGTGACTGGCAGGCTCTAGAGCACAGGCTCAGTAGTTGTGGCACACAGGTTTAGCTGCTCCGCGGCATGAGGGATCCTCTCGGACCATGGCTCGAACCCGTGTCGCCTGCATTGGCAAGCGGATTCTCAACCACTGCGCCACCAGGAAGCCCCAAACAAACACTTTGAATGCAGCTACTAACATGCTTATGGGGCCCCAGCGTACAAGAAATACTGATGGAACCCTCCCAAATGTTAACATCAGAATAGTAAACGTAAAAAGATTATTTTAAATGACATTGAAAAGAGTACCTATACACAAAGCAAGTAAAAGACACATATGTAACCAAAGAAAGAAATATGATGATTTTAATTGCTTAAGAGTCTTATAAACTTTAAAAGAAATTATTCTTTAAAAAAATTAAAGCACAGGACACTGTAAAAAGAGGGAGAACTAAGACATCCATGATCCTAACAAGAAATGCAAGTTTCTATTTTGCCTGTTACTTTCTTGCTTTGTCTATAGATAGTACATATATTTTTACATTTGCAATTATAGTGATTGAGCAATTCTGTATTTGGCTTTTTTTCGTATAATTACATTCTAAACATTTTCCATGTTGCCACAGAGTCTTCACAATATTTATTTTTAGTGATGGCATAATATTCCATCAAATTGCTTAAACATTCTTATGCTATTGCAATTTTAGTTTATTCTCAGTATATTTTTAAAAAATCTAATTGTCAGCATTACTAACTAGAATTCAGTACTGTGATTTTATTTTTTCATCCTTTCAATATACACTAATTTCACCAATTGGTTAACTATAAAAAGAATCCTCAGGAGTTTCAAAGAGCATGGAAAAGACATATTAAATTAGGATGAATTTCAAGCATTTGATGACAAGTCATAAATCACTCCAACACTTGCTAAAACTGCATGCTTGTAAAGGAGTAGACAGTGGATTCAAAGTGCCTGCATCCTGCCTTTGCTTGACACCAGTATTGTGCCTTGGGGAAACTTGATTCATTTCTCTCTGCCTCTGTCTTCTCATCTGCAAAATGGGATTAGTAATAGTGCCTATCATGTAAGACTGTTCTGAGGATTAAACAAAAAAAAAAGTTGCATGTTAAACACTTAGAATAGTGCCTTTCACACTGAAAGTGCTATATAAATGTTATCCTTTTAATGTTAGAATACCTTTACATTTTTTCTCTACCTTACAAGAATTCTACATGCAAGTAAGACAAGTGGTGAGTTTTAAAACTTTAAGGAAAAAAAAAAACAAAGTGAGATAATTTCTTAGCCAGGAGCAACTTATTTTACTTCTTTTTCTAAGGTGAATTGGTTACAATTCACCTTAGACATTTGTGAACTATCATTCTGTCAGCATAATCATAATAGTAAGAGTAAAGTAAAATAAGCACCACTCAGTGGCATGAAAGAATGAGGAATTCCAAAAGCCACTCTGTCTTCTCAGGGTGTCTGCTCTGAGGAGCTATTGCTATGTGAAAGAAATTGTTATGCCGAACATATTTATTACCTTGATAGAGAATGACAGCCAAGTGTGTTAAGATCTATAAATGAGGGCTTCCCTGGTGGCACAGTGGGTAAGAATCCACCTGCCAATGCAGGGGACACGGGTTCTAGCCCTGGTCCGGGAAGATCCCACATGCCACAGAGCAACTAAGCCTGTGGGCCACAACTACTGAGCCGGTGTGCCACAACTACTGAAGCCCTCACGCCTAGAGCCCGTGCTCCACAACAAGAGTAGCCACTGCAGTGAGAAGCCCTCACACCGCAAGGAAGAGTAGCCCCCACTCGCCGCAACTAGAGAAACCTTGCCTGCAGCAACAAAGATAAGAGTGAAGTAAAATAAGCACCATCGGGCTTCCCTGGTGGCGCAGTGGTTGAGAGTCTGCCTGCCGATGCAGGGGACAAGAGTTTGTGCCCTGGTCCGGGAAGATCCCACATGCCGCGGAGCGGCTGGGCCCGTGAGCCATGGCCACTGAGCCTGCGCGTCCAGAGCCTGTGCTCTGCAACGGGAGAGGCCACAACAGTGAAAGGCCCGCGTACCACAGAAAAAAAAAAAAAAGGCACCATCTACTCAATATTATGTGACAGGCAAAACACTTGGACTTTTAAAAATACTTTAAAATCTGCATAACAACCTGGGCAGAAATATTACTACCCCAGTCTTACAGATGGGGAGACAGACTCAGTGAAATGAAATAACCAGCCAAAAAACACAAGGTGCTGGAAAATGAGTGGCCAGCACTGACCAGTTCAGGTTATGTTAAGATTCGATAGGTAGGGAAGTTGTGAGACTCCTTTCCCGACTGTCCATCCCACCAACTTTCCCATCAAGGCCTCATTAGACATCAAAGGAGGTAAAACGCATTTTTTCTTTTCTTTTGCACACTGCAGGTACGAAGATGGATCAAGAGTCCGGTAGTCAGTGTGGACAAGCATCAGAGTCCCAGTCTGAAGTACACGGGCCCCTCAGTGGTGTACATGCCACCAGGGGAGCCAGACTTCGAGCCTCCGTTGTGTCAGACGTGCCTGGGAGACCAAGCTTTCCAAAGAGGGGTTCTCCCTCAGGAGAAAGAGTCAAGCTCCTGGGAAACTCAATCCGCGTGTGAAGTAAGTTTGCTCTGGATCCATTCTTCTGAAAGGATTCTAGGCCTTTGTTTTTCTTGTATCCATGCCATGGTACGCCCCCAAAATTTATTTTTTTAACACACATTTATAAAGCTTCTGAGGAGGACATAGAATTGTGGCCTTTGTTAGTCCATTGTACTAAGTATTTTTTAAATAGACTTTACTTTTTAGAGCAATTTTCAGATTACAGCAAAATTGAGAAGAAAATATAGAAATTCCTATACATTCCCTACCCCTAGATATGCATAGTCTCTCCCACTATCAACGTCCCCACCAGAGTGGAACATTCCTTACAACTGATAAGCCTATATTGACACATCCGCACCCAAAGTTCATAGTTCACATAAGGGTTCACTCTTGGTGTTGTATATTCTATGGGTTTGGACAAATGTATAATGACATGTATCCATCTTTATAATATCATACAGAATAGTTTCACTGTCCTAAAAACCCTCGGTGTTTCACCTATTCATCCCACTCTTCTCCCAACCCCTGGCAACCACATATATTTTACTGTCTCCATAGTTTTGCCTTTTCCAGATGCCATGCAGTTAGAATCATACACTCTATTGTCCTAATTTTTTATGCTGTTCCAAGGCAGCAATGTTTTGGTCAACTAGAAATTCCTCCTAAGTTGTTTGATCACACAGAAATCAATTCTTGTATGATGTAAGAAAGATATTATAACAGTCATCTAAAGTTTGTAAACGCCACTGAAATATTTATCTCAACTTGATTTGACCCATAAGAGAGAACTATGTCAATCTTTCACTATTTTCCCATATACACTTATATTTTTCCTGACATTTTTCTCTGTTACTCCAAGAGTTTTGGGGATTTGTGTGTTTGTTTGTTTTTTAATTTTGCTAATTCAAGGAAGCCAGATAACTGACTTATCTTGTAGGTTCTAACATTTCAAAAATTTAACGTTGTATTTTTAACTTATAACTCAATTAGGCTTATTTAGTTTGACTTTTTAAACCGTCAGATTACATGTTTATATTATTTTTATTACCAGTTTTTTGACATAAAAATACAACAGTAAGAAGACAGGACATGTTATTACAAAGTACAATTAATTGCAAGTGATCTTCCAATATATTATTTCAAATCAGTGCATCATAAGATGATAAATGTTAATAACTTCTCCTTTTTTTTTTTAAATCAGCATTTTCCAGAGATAAAGTAATCATTTTAGCTGCTAAAAGATAAAAACACTTGAATCTGAATTCCTTTTAACCCTGAGATATGCAATGTCTCAGAAACTGTTACCTCATGAAAAAGTAATATCTGCTGCCTACTTTCTAGTGTTATTGGAAATATCAAGTGAGATATACATGAAATATTTCATAATCTATAAAGTGCCACGCAAATATAAATCATCATTACTTATGTTTGCTGATGTACATATTAGCTAAGCCTGTAACTGAACTAGACTTCCATGACTAGGTTAGCAGTTTGCTGATCTATGAACATTTGTCATAGGGCATTTGTTGTTTAGCTAGACACTGGCTCAACCCCATGTTAGTCATAAAAGGTAATAAATAGATTTTAAATGCAAGGATGGGAAAACTTTTTCTGTAAAAGGCCAAATAGCAAATAGTTTAGGCTTTGCAGGCCATACGGTCTCTGTCACTTTGATTAAGCTCTGCCCTTGTAGGGAAAGCAGCCACAGATAACATACAAATGAATGGGCCTGTGTTTAAATAAAACTTATATTTATAAAAACACATGGCTGGTCCACCAGCCATAGTTTGCTGACTCTTGGACTCTTAAGAGTCTAAAAGAATTTGCCAACTCCTTAGAGTCTAAAGAACTATTCATGACTCAGAGGCAGAGAGAGGGCTCTGCAAATCCTATACAGAGCACAAATGCCTAGTCCTAAATGTTTACTGGAGGGCCTACTATATGCCAAGCTGTTGGGAACAGAGCTAGATTAATGAATAAATGGAATTCCACTCAAGAGGAAACAATAAACAAAGAGCTGGAAGGAATTTAAAGCAACATTGTGATTCATCCTTTTACTTTATCCAGAATTATAGGTGAATCAGTCTCCAATTTACAATGGATTATCTGGTTCTGACTTAGTTGGGTTTTTTTAAGATCACCACAAACCAAAAAGACACTTATATTTTAACAATTTAAAAATGAATCTAGAAACTTCTCTGGTGGTCTAGTAGTTAAGACTCCACGCTTCCACTGCAGGGAGTACGGCTTCAATCCCTGGTTGGGGAAGTAAGATCCCGCATACTGCGTGGCACAGCCAAAAAATAAAAATGAATCTATACTTTGTATCCTTTAGGGATTAAACCATGAAATAGTTCCTTGAGAAGGCACCTCTGTCCTTTTAGGAAGTGGAGTTGTGTGCTAAGTAGATGGAGAGGCTGTTAGATGGAGACCAGGCCTCGTGGCGAAGACCTCAAGTTGGCCCCCTGACAACTCCTGATGTGGATTATTTTTAAGCAAGTCATTAATTCATCCTTCCTGCTCAATGTTCCCTCCTATGAAAACTGAGATTATTCATGCCATCAAGTTTCTTCCTAGGAGTTTTTTGGTACTTTGCAGATGAGATGGGACTTTAAAAATCTTTTGTAAATGTGAATTTATGTGTAGTGTTCTGGAGTCAGGCAACCCACATTCTGGTGCCAGCTCTGTCCCAAGGTCAATATATGAACTTGAGCATGTCACAAAAGCTCTTCAACATCATGTGATGGGCCTAACCTAATTAACTCTAAAGCCCTTTTTAGTCTGAAATCCTGTGGTTGGAATTTGATGACCTATAAATGAGAAAAAACTCTCTATTTGATGTATAAAGATAAAGCATAGAAAATGAGGTGAGAATGTTTCAAATAAAATAAGAAAGGAAACAAAGCACAAGTCCTTTATGAATAATTATGAGTTTTGTTTTTGTTTTTGTTTTTCCTGACTTTAAAAATAGTACAGTCTAAATGCTACTTTTGGGCTTCCCTGGTGGCACAGTGGTTGAGAGTCCGCCTGCCGATTCAGGGGACACGGGTTCATACCCTGGTCCAGGAAGATCCCACATGCCACGGAGCAGCTAGGCCCGTGAGCCATGGTCACTGAACCTGTGCATCCGGAGCCTGTGCTCCGCAATGGGAGAGGCCACAACAGTGAGAGGCCCGCATACCGCAAAAAATAAATAAATAAAAATAAATAAATGCTACATTTAATGGCCAAAAATTTGCTAAGAGTTATAGTGCAGTTAGTTTGTGCCATGCCTTGCCAATTGTATAGTTAGTAGCTTTTAAACATGTTTCTCCTATGGAAGAAACTGGGATATACGTATTGCTAATAAATCATCCAGAAGAATAGCAATATTGTGATGTTATTAGTAGTGCTGTCTAAAAATGGACTGTTTATTAAACAGACCTTTCTGGGAATGAGATGGGAAGTGGATAACATAGAGCTGTGTAAGCTGTTACTGAATAATGCATGCCAGTGGAACTCAAGTTGAAGTCAACTTTTAGTTCCTGAAGAGGTGGAAAACCATGTTAGTTTTTCGATGGGTGCATGTTGATTAAACATATTCAAACTCTGTTTTGAAGCATATCTCTCACAGCACCTCCAATATCCAGATAGACCTAGCTGGAAGGACAGGAAAGGAATGTTTTGGAGTGGCAGTGGGGAAGGAAATCTGGTGTGAGGGAAAGCATAGGATTGGATCAAGATGGCAGCCAGAACATTTAACGTCATCTCTTCTTCTTGCTTTAAATAATAGAAAACACACACGCATTTTAATTTAGAGTAGTGCTAGAAAACAAGGTATGTCATTGTATGCATAAGGAATAATTAAGACTCTCTGAAAGAAGGCAGGTAGGATTATGAAGTTGATGAGAAAACTACAGTCCAAAATGATCACATCAAAGACAGACCTAACAGATGGGGGCACTGCAAGCTTATCTATTCAAAAGAATCCAGTAAGTTGGAAAATGAAGATGTTCCAGGCAAGGCTTAATAAAAGGAAAGCAGTGTTAAGAATATAAATGTCAGAAAAAATACAATGTAAGACAAAAAATTTGAAAGGAAGAAAGAGGAATATTTCATATTGATGAAAGATAGCTGCTAAGAAGGTAAAACATTCACCAACCTTTATGAGCTTAGCAACATAACACGGAAATAGTTAAAGCAACAAATAAAGAAATACAAAGAAAAATTGAAAATTCATGTCACAGAAGGACATTTTTGTCATACTTCTCCCAGGAATTGCCAGCTCAAGAAGACTGACAATGTGTGAGGATAGAGGATTTTATTTTATTTATTTTTTAAAATTAATCTATTTATTTATTTATTTACTTTGGCTGTGTTGGGTCTTTGTTGCTGCGCACGGGCTTTCTCTAGTTGCAGTGAGCGGGCACTACTCTTCGTTGTGGCGCGCAGGCTTCTCATTGTCGTGGCTTCTCTTGTTGTGGAGCACAGGCTCTAGGTGTACAGGCTTCAGTAGTTGTGGCACATGGGCTCAGTAGTTGTGGCTTGCGGGCTCTAGAGCTCAGGCTCAGTAGTTGTGCTGTACGGGCTTAGTTGCTCCACGGAATGTGGGATCTTCCCGGGCCAGGGCTCAAACCTGTGTCCCTTGCATTGGCAGGCAGATTCTTAACCACTGCACCACCAGGGAAGTCTCATTAGAAGATTTTAATAAAACAATTAACCAGGGCTTCCCCGGTGGCGCAGTGGTTGAGAGTCCGCTTGCTGATGCATGGGACACGGGTTCGTGCCCCGGTCTGGGAAGATCCCACATGCCGCGGAGCGGCTGGGCCCATGAGCCATGGCCGTTGAGCCTGTGCGTCCAGAGCCTGTGCTCTGCAACTGGAGAGGCCACACAGTGAGAGGCCCGCATACCGCAAAAAAAAAAAACAAAAAAAACAATTAACCAAATCTGATTTATGCTGAGATTTGTATATAAAGAAGAATATACTTTATTTTAAGCACACATGGAACGGTTACAAAAACTGACCAAGAATTAGATCATGAAGCATATCTCATCAAATTCCAAAAAACAGGAGTCACACAGGTCGTACTAGCTAACTACAATTTGATAAAATTAGAAACTAAAAACAATATGAGAGCCAACCACCATCCTCAGCCAATCTATCCACCTGGAATTCACATACATTCTTCCTATAACTCTGGGCTTACAGAGGAAATAAAAAAAGAAAACTAAATACTATTTTAAGTGTCTACCACACCACCAGGGAAATGCAAACTGAAACAATGAAATCCATTTGTTTTTAATCCATCAGATTGTCAATGGTTGAAAAGATTGATAATGTCATGGTAAAAGTATAGGCCAAAACACTACTGGTGGAAGGATTTTGTTGGCAATTTTCCTTTATTAAAAATTCTCATCTACCTCTACTTTAGATATGTACTTGCTTATGCTGACAATGGGGACAGGTACAGTGATATTCAGTTAGAAAAGCAAATCGAAGATGAATATATATGTAGCATCATCACATTTATTTTTTTTTAATTTGGTATTTCTCCTTTCATGTCTGTGTGTGTATGTGCGTGTGTATCTATGAGTATATGTGTGTGTCTGTGTAAATGCAAACAAAAAGATCTGGAAGTATATACATCAAACTGAAATAGTGATTACAACTTTCGTGGGATTCAAATGGAGAGACGATGAGGTGTGAGAGAGTAATCAAGAAGGACTTTAGCTTTGTCTATATTGGTTGAACCTCTCAAGACTATATTAATGTATTACCTGTGAGTTTGGGGAAAATATTATGCCCACCAGGAAACTCACTTGTAGAAAGGAAGTTATAACTCAACCTCATTGCTTAAAAGTCAGGCACCATCACAAAGATGGTTTTGCACCATGAGACTTTCCCATCACTACACTACAAAGAAAGGCACGTGGAGGAAAATGCAAACACACAATGTTTGTGCTCCCAGCGTGCCTTGCTAATCCTTCTGTCTGTCAATCATTTTACCCTGCCCTGTGTGGTGTTTGTTGGTAGGCACATCCATTTATTCTCTCAGTTCCCCCCAGTTTTTAAATCTAACATGTTCATTTTCCTATATCCTTCCTGGACCTTGCCTACATCTTATGTGTTCTTTGTTTTTCTCTTTGCCTTTATTAGTTGAAATGGAAATTTTGTTGATGCAATTTTTTTTTTTTTTTTTAACATGAAAAGGAGAGACTAAGAAAACTCTGCAGCCCATGCTGGTTATAAATCACTTAACATTTCAGAGGCGCTGCGTGCTGAAGGCTCATGACTGATTCTCATTAACTTTGCCCTCTCATACGGGTTAGATTTGGCTGAGTGAGGATTTCCTCGGACTCCTCTGTCTGTGTTTCAATTGAAGACAGCTCGAAAGGTGCTTAGTCAGCTGCCAACAAATGAAGCCAGGGCACTGCACGCGGATTTTAAGGCCTGGTGAAGTCAGTCCCCTGGATAGAGCTGCCAACTTGAAGAAATTATTAACCACATTACTAACCCAAGAATTACTGTTGAGCCTTTGACATGATTAAATATAAGGTCACTGCCTCTTCTTCTTCCTCAGCAAATCACCACAGACAATAATAGAAGGCACTTTTAATTAAGCTTACTTGACACAGTTCTGGGAGAGCATCTGCCCCATGTGGCTTGTTCAGCATCTGGGATGCCATCCCTCCATCTGTTAGGCTATCATGGCTCAAGGAGGTACACCGTTACCTTTATATTTCTTCTCAAAACTGTTGAGCTGTTCCTTTGAAGGCCAGGAAGCTTGGTAGTAAAATGGTGAGCTGAGGGACAGTCTCCATCCTGATTTACCTTCACATCATCTTGAGGTTTTCTGATCTTTCTTAAGAAAAGGCTATAAAAGACTTGAATCAACCAGATGGCTTTATAGACTTCTGGTTTCTTTCAATTTACATAGTAAAAATGGATTTTTATGAAGGCTTATAGGGAATAAAATAATAGTCTTTCCAATTGCCTTCTCCCCCAGTTTTCTGCTCTTAGTATGACATATCATGGTCTCTGGGGGATGTCGGGTGATTTCTAAGCTTATCATCCACAATAGTCCTTGTTCTGCGCCAAATTTTAAGCTATTTCATCTTTGAGAAGGCATTTATCACATGAAACAAAACATTAGACCACTAAGGCAGGGAAAAGAAAATACCCTATACTTAGGATGTGACAGAGTGGATGAAATTCTGTCCAGAACCAGAAAACCTGGGTTCGAAGTCCAGCTCTACCACTGGTGGGTCACGTGAACATCCACATGCTACGTGATCTCCAGAGGCTGACCTGCAAACCCTGAAGAATAAAGCAGTGCCGCCTACCTTACCCAGCTGATGAGATGATGGGGATCAAATGACAGAGCATGTGTGGAAACTCCTAAAGAAAAAAAAATCATAAACAGCACTTGAAATATTATTAGTTGGCAAATACACTTAAGGGTAATAAAAGCTGAAAAGACTTTAAAGCAAGTAAATCAGTCTTAAGCAAAACATTCATCACATTTCCAAACTTTCCTAATAATAACAGCAACAATAAAGAATACTACCTGGAAAGTAATATGTCTTGGGAAACATTAAAAATGACTTAATTGGGGACTTTCCTGGTGGCGCAGTGGGTAAGAATCCGCCTGCCAGTGCAGGGGACACAGGTTCCTGGGAAGATCCCACATGCCTCAGAGCGACTAAGCCCGTGCACCACAACTACTGAAGCCCACGTGCCTAGAGCCCGTGCTCTGCATCAAGAGAAGCCACCGCAGTGAGAAGCCCGCACATCAAAAGGAAGAGTAGCTCCCCCTCGCCACAACTAGAGAAAGCCCGCACACAGCAAGAAGGACCCAAAACGCAGTCAAAAATAAATAAAATTTAAAAAAATGACTTAGTTGCCCTCTTAGGAGAATGAAAACCCCAATACTCACTATTGCCAATATTTATCTGAATATTATTATTCTAAGACTAAGGCAGAATTGGAAAAAAATTAGTTTCTTTCCCAAAAAATCTTGGAATATTTTTTCCTAGAAAGGCAGCATAAAAAAAGGCAGGGGTAAGAAAATAGAGGAAACTCTATTGGTTCCTCTTGGAGGTTTTCAATGTTTTTTCCTTTGTTCTACAATAATTTGAAGTGTCCTAAGTGACTTACAACTCAAGCATTTCTCTTTGGCTAAGAACCAGAGGAAAGATTACCTTGTTATCCTGTAGCTCTTGCTAAGAGCTACTAGTCAGCTGAAATTTCCATTTTCAGATTTCATATGTCTTTTACTACAAATCTATCTCCTTTCTGACTTTTCCCCATGACTTTCAAAAATTATGTAAGAATTATCATAACAGCATTATCGAGATGTTTAAAAATAATTCCATTTTCTTTGCATGACAACTGTTTTTATTTTTTTGTGTTCTCTCTCAGTTTCCCCCCTGTGTACCTAGTTTGTCCATGATTGTTGTCATAGTGTATATATGATAGTGAAGCTGCCTTTTTTCCACCTCACATTTATTGGAAACATTCATATGTTGTAACAAATTTCCGATTTATTATGGTTAACATTGCATCAAATTGATGTCGTTTAATGTAACCATAGACCTACCGTTAGCCCTTTCATTTTCTTAATTTTTTTTCTCTTTTTCATAAGGCTGCAAATGATTTTTTCCCTCTCAATTTGAATAACCTTAGAATAAATTGAAACTTAGTATGAATCCCCAGTAATGGAGTAGAGTTTAAAAATAATTATTTTTGGGGCTTCCCTGGTGGCGCAGTGGTTGAGAGTCCGCCTGCCGATGCAGGGGACGCGGGTTCGTGCCCCGGTCCGGGAAGATCCCACATGCTGCGGAGCGGCTGGGCCCGTGAGCCATGGCCGCTGAGTCTGTGCATCCGGAGCCTGCGCTCCGCAACGGGAGAGGCCACAGCAGTGAGAGGCCCGAGTACCACAAAAAAAAAAAAAAATTATTTTTGTCAAAATACTTTCAAGACCAATTTAGAAAGAATCAAATAAATAAAAACGGTACCAGCACTATGTGAATAAACCTACTCCACTAGCCCTTTAACCCTTGAAGGTAATGGTATGTTTTAATTTTTGTTCATTTAATGAAATGACACTTCAGTGATGTGATATGCATTTCTTTGATTACCAGAAAATTTAAGAAATTTTTTAAGTCATTACTTGTAAGTCTTCATGAGAATTGTTTTGTTCTATCCTTGACTTTTTATTTGTCAGAATTTTGCATTTATTTTTTTCAATTTAAATGAATTATTTCTATGTAGTTGACATTCAACTTCTTTCAAGTCTGTCTGTGGCAGATTTTTTTCCCACTCTACGTCTTGATTATTATAGCCACAGAAATGAACCAGGTCTGCTTTTTGCACTACTAGAGAGAGGATATCTACATTTAAAGCTAAAATAAGCACATACTCCTCCACCCAGAAAGGTACAGAGCAAAGCCCTAGTGCCAACAGAAGGGTTGCACGTGAAAGAATGCTAGGTCCTGGGTGATTATGGCTTTCTGTCTGTGCCACATGCACATTTTGTGTCTGGCCAGACAGCTTGATACCCAGGACGCCAGTTCCTCCTCTTCCAGGAGTACATCTGTGTTTCCAGTCCATGTTTCCAGGGCTTGTAGAGCCAGGAAGCCATCTCCATCCACTTGGTGCTGCCCTTCTCTTCCAGAGACGAGGGCCAGGAATCTGGAGGGGCATTCTTCCAGGGTCAGGGCACAGGAGGAGGTAGCACAGTGTCCCGCTCAGCCCCTCACCACCAGGCACTGACCAAAGGCTTGCTTGCTCCACAACCTGGCACCCACTTCCGCTGTATTTAAAGACATGACTTAAGTCACAGGACTTACATGTGAGAGTCAGACTTTGGAATAAAACAAGTTTCTGCTTGCATCCAGAGCTCATTTCATTTTGATTACCTAAGCTCTCCTATGAGGTCTATCCCACCAGTATGCCTCCTTCCCAGGAGATAAGTCTGGAAAGGGATAAGGGAATCCATCCAGGCTATTTAGGACATAAAATATTCCAGGAAAGTTACTCGGTCCTCTCTAGAAATCTCTAGCCAGTGGTTACACTTACGCTTGGGTTGGAGAATATTTCGTTGGCTCTTGTTGTATGTAACCAAATCTATCCTGCTTCTAACTAAACTTATTCCTTTTAGTATAGTCCTTCCCAGAAACCATACGGCTATTTTCCACTATAATAATACCCCTTCTTAGTAGTTTTGAGACTTTAAAAATTTTATAAGAAGGCTTATTACAAACTACTAAAAATCTACAAGCAAGAACTGAATTTAAGTGATAAAGCAAGTTTAATTGTATGCCATCTGATATTTTTGGTCATTATTTCTCTTTTTTTCCTCAAAGTTTACAATTATATTTTTTTCTTGGATTGTTTTTTGAAATAATAGAATTGAATCTATCAAGAAGCATCCCTATAGTGTAAATTACAAAGAACAAGTTAAACAAAAATGTGACGAATTTTGAGAAAGACAATGATAATTTCTTAAAACTTAACTCTAAACTTAACTTTTGGGGACTTGAAAAGACTCTTCTTATAAACATTCTAAAGACAAAGGAAATAAAAATGATTAATATCACCTTGATATTTCCTATTCACACAAAGTAAATTGCTTCTGGTTCATTCTGCTTACCCAGAGAGACTTGGATAAACACCTAAATGTGCCAAGACACACATTTATCTGTGGTGTCATGATAAATAAGCCATTCTATTTTCACTTGTCTTTGTGAGTCCGTAAATAAATCAATCTATTTCTAGGCAAGATTCTAGCAAAGCTCAATTTGGTGACATCATCTCTTTAGAGAACCATGGCAACCAGTAGGCGTACACTGATATTATGTGACTCAGCTGTGCTCCATAAGAAGATTAAACTTTTCTTATCGACCTTGAGTAGCAGACACTGGCATAAGGGCATATTAAAAATCCCTTTGAAGTCAAGCCAAACTTTACAGCTTGCTATCCATAATTTTAGTGTACTTTTCCAATGTCCATCAGCCTTGATAACTATAAATACACAATTCTATCCTCAATTCACTTTTCTCTCTTGTGCTGATAGGTGGTTTTCCTTTTGAGTTGATTTTAAAATGACCTTTCAAGAGATTCATCTAGATTTCTACTTGAGGGAAAAATTTGAGAATTCAACACTTCTGGCTGGGTTAGATAAGTAGCAGACAGGTGGCTCCCTAGTTAAGACAGGGAGCAGGGGTTATAGATCTTTGTAGATTAGAAAATGCTAAATGCATTAACTTGGTCGTACCAAAAGAAAAAGAAAAGAGAGAAATGACCATGTGCTTCCCTGGTGGTGCAGTGGTTGAGAGTCCGCCTGCCGATGCGGGGGACACGGGTTCGTGCCCCGGTCCGGGAAGATCCCACATGCCGCAGAGCGGCTGGGCCCGTGAGCCATGGCTGCTGAGCCTGTGCGTCCGGAGCCTGTGCTCTGCAACGGGAGAGCCCACAGCAGTGAGAGGGCCGCGTACCGCAAAAAAAAAAAAAAGAGAGAGAAATGACCATGTGCTTCCCTGGTGGTGCAGTGGTTGAGAGACCGCCTGCCGATGCGGGGGACACGGGTTCGTGCCCCGGTCCGGGAAGATCCCACATGCCGCAGAGCGGCTGGGCCCGTGAGCCATGGCTGCTGAGCCTGTGCGTCCGGAGCCTGTGCTCTGCAACGGGAGAGCCCACAGCAGTGAGAGGGCCGCGTACCGCAAAAAAAAAAAAAAGAGAGAGAAATGACCATGTGCTTCCCTGGTGGTGCAGTGGTTGAGAGACCGCCTGCCGATGCGGGGGACACGGGTTCGTGCCCCGGTCCGGGAAGATCCCACATGCCGCAGAGCGGCTGGGCCCGTGAGCCATGGCTGCTGAGCCTGTGCGTCCGGAGCCTGTGCTCTGCAACGGGAGAGCCCACAGCAGTGAGAGGGCCGCGTACCGCAAAAAAAAAAAAAAGAGAGAGAAATGACCATGTGCTTCCCTGGTGGTGCAGTGGTTGAGAGACCGCCTGCCGATGCGGGGGACACGGGTTCGTGCCCCGGTCCGGGAAGATCCCACATGCCGCAGAGCGGCTGGGCCCGTGAGCCATGGCTGCTGAGCCTGTGCGTCCGGAGCCTGTGCTCTGCAACGGGAGAGCCCACAGCAGTGAGAGGGCCGCGTACCGCAAAAAAAAAAAAAAGAGAGAGAAATGACCATGTGCTTCCCTGGTGGTGCAGTGGTTGAGAGACCGCCTGCCGATGCGGGGGACACGGGTTCGTGCCCCGGTCCGGGAAGATCCCACATGCCGCAGAGCGGCTGGGCCCGTGAGCCATGGCTGCTGAGCCTGTGCGTCCGGAGCCTGTGCTCTGCAACGGGAGAGCCCACAGCAGTGAGAGGGCCGCGTACCGCAAAAAAAAAAAAAAGAGAGAGAAATGACCATGTGCTTCCCTGGTGGTGCAGTGGTTGAGAGACCGCCTGCCGATGCGGGGGACACGGGTTCGTGCCCCGGTCCGGGAAGATCCCACATGCCGCAGAGCGGCTGGGCCCGTGAGCCATGGCTGCTGAGCCTGTGCGTCCGGAGCCTGTGCTCTGCAACGGGAGAGCCCACAGCAGTGAGAGGGCCGCGTACCGCAAAAAAAAAAAAAAGAGAGAGAAATGACCATGTGCTTCCCTGGTGGTGCAGTGGTTGAGAGACCGCCTGCCGATGCGGGGGACACGGGTTCGTGCCCCGGTCCGGGAAGATCCCACATGCCGCAGAGCGGCTGGGCCCGTGAGCCATGGCTGCTGAGCCTGTGCGTCCGGAGCCTGTGCTCTGCAACGGGAGAGCCCACAGCAGTGAGAGGGCCGCGTACCGCAAAAAAAAAAAAAAAGAGAGAGAAATGACCATTACAATTCTCTTCTTGGATTAGCATTGCAGCATCAGCAGCACTGCCTTATTTTTAAAACAAGTAATCTGATATTAGCACAAAGGCAGACCTTTCCTGTCGTGACCACATATGCAAAATGCTAAGAGGGACATCAGAATGTGGAATGCCCTCCAAGCCACCATTGGTTTGTTCTCTCAACTAGTGTTTATTGAGAATTTCTATTACAGGCCAGGCAGGAAGCAGTATCTCATGCAGTGCTTCCAGGAGAAGGGAAAATACTGATAATTAACCAGGCAGTTATAATACAGCGATACATGCTACCAAAGGGGAAAGTACTTAAGAGGGTCCCATAGCCCACGACTGAGGGTCCATGAAGGCTTCAGCAGAATAGAAATCTAAACTAAATAGTGAAGGATGATGTACCCCAGTGTTCATAGCAGCATTATTTACAATAGCCAACACATGGAAGTAACATAAATGTCCATTGACAGAGGAATGGATAAAGATGTACAGAGAAAGACAAATATCATATGATATCACTTATATGTGGAATCTAAAAAAATAATACAAATAAACTTATTTACAAAACAGAAATAGACTCACAGACATAGAAAACAAACTTATGGTTACCAAAGGGGAAATGTGGAGGAGAACAAATTAGGAATTTGGGATTAACAGATACCACACTACTATATATAAATGAGAGAAAAAAAAGACCTACTGTATAGCACAGGGAACTATATTCAATATCTTGTAATAATCTATAATGGAAAAGAATCTGAAAAAGAATATATATATATATAACTGAATCACTTTGCAGTACACCTGAAAGTAACACAACATTGTAAATCATCTACACTTCAATTTAAAAAAAAAAAGTGAAGGATGCGTAAATTAGTGAGGTAAGGAAAGGTGAGGAAGGAGAAACCCAGGCAGATGGGACAAATAACCAAAAGCCTGGAGAACTCAAATGAGAGAGTAAATTTGGAGCAAGGGAAATGAAGCTGAACTGGGACACAAAGAGTTTAGATCATTAAGGCTTTTCACAAGGCATTTTAAATAATTTATAACTATCCTCAGGAAACAAAGATCCATTGAAATGTTTCCATCACAACAGTGTTATCATTAGGCATAAAGAACGGATAGGAGAGAGTCAAATTCCAGAAATTCTTCCATTGGAGATTTATGGCTTTGGATTAAGGTTTATGGCTCTGACCCTGTTGAGGATAAATATTCTTGAGATTTAATACAATAAGCTTGATTCTCATTTCACAAAGAAAAACAAAGATTCCAGATTTGGAAAAGGATAACATTAACCAATTTACTAAAAATTCCCTCATGATTAAAATGGGGAGGGAGGATGAGAGTCTGAAACCATGAACAAACTTTGTCATTTGCCAACTTTGTTGTTATTTAGTGACTGAAAAAAAAGGTAAAATTAAGATGTGGGAGAATTGAAAAGTTTCAAAGAGGATTGTAGTTGGAGGGAGGAGACAGAAAGAGAGGATACGAGTGATCACATGCTCTAAGCCATTTTGTGTTTGACTTGAGGAATCCAACTGTGTCTTGCAGAGGCAGAGCCTACGCGGATCAGAGTCAAGGAGTTCTCTCTGTTGGGGCTGATTGTACATGTGTAAGCAAAAAGCTGTAAAAAGCCAAGGAGAGCGGATGTTTGTAAAATGCGTCTGCACCAGTGTCATCAGTCTTTGTATGGGAAGATGATACCACTGACTTTGTATCAACGCTGAGTGTGGTTCCTAGCGCTAAAAACTGGATTTGTACTGATCTGCTCATACTGTCTTGCCTAATCTCACAGAAGACTAATAGAACACATTTTCAGTAGACTTGGAGGGTTCATCTGACTGACCTTCCCTGGGCTTAAACAAGGGGCCTTGGTCTTTTAGCACAATGCCCTAATCAGCTACTCTAATCAGATCCATGGTTTGCAATACACACGAGGAGAAGAAAATAACAACATTTGAAGAAGTGGGGAGGTTTTTAGTGATTTTTAGCCACTGAAGAATGCGAAAGTTCCGATTTTCTTCATAACTGAAATCATAACAGCTGTGAGCACTCGGCTTTTCATCAAAGATACAAGGAGGAGTCATGAGGCTTTATTTCATGGATTAAGTCTAAAAGCTGTATGTACTTTCACGAAGTCTCATAATGGATCGGTAATGGTTATGGATGATAATATTTATTTCGACAAGTCAGAAATACAAAGTACAAAAGATGTTTAAGGCGCAAATGGCATAGATGGTTTCACAAATGCATAGGTTGAAATTATCTATAATTTCAGTGACTGTCATAAATTGTATGACATAAAGTTGGCTCTGGTTTTCATTTTCATGGTAAGGACAGCTTGTAAATCAGTGACGTGACTCATGGGTCTCAGGGATGGTGCATCAACCCAGCACCTGCTTTCCCGATCAGTCAAGTTACATTCATATCCAAACACAAATAACCGTAGTCTTATTAACCTCAGCCACGAAACTTGATATTTCAGTGTTGAGAGGACATGCAAGTTTAAGCTCAGAGGGTTCATTTCCTCCTGGTGGCATACACCATACACTTAATTCATAAAAAACCTGCTATTTCTTTCTGTGGAACTTCTCAGGGTTGAATGCCATTTTGGGTTCCATGTTTGTGGCTTTGCATGGGCCATATATAGGTAAATTTTACAAAAGGCCACAGCAGATGTTACTTTGAGCTGAGGCCATGTGACAAGAAGCAGCACGCCACCCTAACCTCACTTTGGGGAAATCCAAGCTTCGCAGTTGCCACACAGGATGTCTCATCAAAAGAGGGATTTTCCCCTCTGCTCTGGAACACGTTACTTCCTTCCCCTTCTTCAGTTCTACCGTACAGAAATACTCTCAAAACAGTAAATGAAAAAAAAACAGTTAATGATTTTCCCTGTCATGAATGACTGTACTTGGGGGGACTGTAAGGGGGTAGGGGTAGGGAATGAGGGGTGGGTATTCGAGGGCCGGGGTGTAGAAGAGGCCATAAGAACAAGATGCCCTGAGCACTCTGGTCAGCCCACCATGTCTATGGGCATGCTGTTGATAGTGACCAATAATAAAAAAAATAATAATAATTGTCTCTGACCCATGTATGTATCAAGCATGGTTTTGGTGTCAGATTTCAATTCAAAGCCCAGCACTGACACTTACCAGCTGTATCCTTGAGTTTCCCCACCTACAAAATGGGTAATAATACAAACTAAACAGGGTTGCTGTACGGTTTCAACGAGAAAATGTACAGACATTGACTACATTTCTCTCTGCTTCCATCTTCCCTCAAACCTCTTCCTAGCTCCCCAAGCCTAAAAGAAGTCAAACAGATCTAACAGTGAGAGTCATATGGTGATTCTGAACTATGTGTCACGATCCCAATGTACTACTTCTATTTACTTTGTAATTTGTTTCCGTAGGATACTACATTTATTAATCACAACCTTGTGTCCCATGTCTTTTCGTTCAGCAAAAAGAGAATTAAAATAGGAAGTGAAAGTTGCAAAACAAGTACATTATTAAACAAGCTTGTGTCAGTGTAGCTTTTTTAAAACAAGTGAGCTTTTGACCAGTCAACGTATTCTGTCAACTTATTTTTAGTCTCATTTCCAAATCTCTTGAATGAAACTAGTGGGAAAACTGGAGGAAAAATATTCGAGTTTGCTTTTCTCTAGGGCAAAATTTTTAGTATTCCTACCCCCAATTCTGAAGGCTAACTCTCCCCTGAATACCTATTATGGACAAAACCACACAGATTGTTTGCTCAGCCTACACTGCAACCTGAAATATTCTCACAGAAAAATAATTCCACTGACATTTTTTTCCCCATTGAACTGCAGCTCCTTCTGGAAAGTCAGATTCTCTGTATAATCTCAAGATCATCCCAAGCAGGTGTGTCTTTATCTTTAATTCTAGGAAATAATTGCTACCTGGAAGATTAAACTATTAGGGCCTAAAACATAAATAAAACCAGAACTCCTAGAGTTTTTTTATTGTTGTTTAGAGTTTTCTCAATTTTAACCTCAAGACAATTTTTCTTCACCTATAAAGGAAAAAGTGCAATAGAATTTTTAAAACATAAATAATAATTATCTATAAATTAATGAGCAGCATCTTAAGCTTTCTGAGAACAAACCAGACAGTAGAATTCCTTTGTGCCAGGTTAATGAATAATACAGATTAGAAAACCACTAGCAATTTAGTTCCATCACTGATGGCACTTTAAAACTATAAATTAGAATGAAAATAACAAGGCCATAACTTGGCATATAACGAATTGCCCCAATTATACTTTTGTAATTTACTTTTAATTTGCTTCCATTCAGGCAATTTAGAACTAAAATTTAATCATTAGTATATTAAAAATGGCATATATTCTTTATTATTATCATATTCATCCATTCTTATTGATTCTACATTTCCTATAACAGAAGACAAAAGCTAAATAGGGAAATGTATTGATAACTGCTTTTAAGTATTTTTTTACTTGGAAGATTTGAGAATCTTTTTAAGGATTTTTTTTTTTTTTTTGCGGTACGCGGGCCTCTCACTGTTGTAGCCTTTCCCGTTGCGGAGCACAGGCTCCGGACACGCAGGCTCAGCGGCCATGACTCACGGGCCCAGCTGTTCCTCGGCATGTGGGATCCTCCCGGGCGGGGGCACGAACCCGTGTCCCCCGTATCGGCAGGCAGACTCTCAACCACTGCGCCACCAGCGAAGCCCTTTTTTAAGGATTTTTTTATCACTAGTTGAAATACCTATTCAGCCTGTCACTGTGTAATCTAGTTCATACTCAAGGACAGATTACTGTTTCGAAGAGAAAAAAGCATTCTAAATGTTGGAAGGGTTATAAAGCAACATTGGGTAAATTTCACATGTTCAAAATAGCTCCACCACTGGCCCAGACCACCTATCTCCTTCACTCTTATCCCTTATTTCAAAGTTCCATTTCAACACTGAGTCGGAGAGACATCTGGATCAGCAATCCATCCTCCTGCGACCACTGTCCTCTAATTGCTCTCCTCCTTCAATTCAGTGATGCCTGAGTCCCAGCATCACAGCAAGCACCCTAGCACATTCAGTCCCCATCACAGTTTTCATCCCACTCATCTCTGGTCTGCTGTTTTTCTTACTCAACAACACCATTAACCCCCTCACTTTCCCTTTCAACAGCATCCTCTGGGACTGTCGTCAGTAAACACGATTAAATCATTCAACTTTTCCTCAAAACCCTCCCTCTGCCCTCTCACCTTGTTATGCAAGATGGCAATATGGGCCATACATTAAACAGGGTTTGTCACCAATAAACAGGGTTTGTCACCAACCCTGTCAACAAAGAGGGCTTGTTTTGAAAAAGCCAGGTTAGATTTCTCAGTGCCTCCGTTAGGGTAATGTGCCCTGTGAATCCCCAAGAGGGAAGAGCCTGAGCATTACCCAGATGCATTGGACCCAAAAATTTCCTATAAAGAAACATCTTTAGGAGACCACTGTCTTAGCTGAGACTTGGCTTTCTATGGAAGATGACACTGCTTCTCCTGCACCCTCGAGTAGAAATGGCCTCTTTTCCAGCCTCCTTTACCTGGAGGTAAAGAGCTTGGCTCTAACATAGGTTCTGAGAATTTTACTACCTTTGCTCAACCACAGTCTTTACTGGCATCTTCTACTAACCTCCAAGACACTTCTTCCTATTGTTTAATCACTTTGGTGGTTGATGTCATAATTTTCTCTACTCTTTCACAAGCAGTCATTCTGGACAAATCCAATATTCACACTCACGATTCAGCTAATAATAACAATAGTAGTAGTAATAATGACAAGTAATAGATTATTTTTGAATGTCTTCTGTGCGCCAATAAGTATCTTTAACACTTGACACGTATTATCTCATTTAATGTCCACAAGCACTATAAGTAAGAGATATCATTAATTTCAATTCACTGATGAGGATCGTGACATTATTTAACAAGTCCAAGTTTACACAGAACATTAAGTGGCAGAACCAGGATTCAGAGCCATATTTAGCTGATCTACCATATGGGACTGTTGTCAGTCTAGTTTACCGCTTTAGGGCTACTCAAACTCTTTCATCAGACCTCTGTACCCCCATTCCACGTCATCCTACCGGCATGGCCATTTGTTGGATCTTATGATTACCCTAAGCTGTTCCTTCTCCAAGTTTTTATACTCTGCAGTTCCCTCTGGACTAAGGCTTTCTGCCGCCCATCTCCTCCCTCACTTTCACTGCTTGCCCTTCTCCTCCATGCCCTCCAATCATTTCCCTTGTACCCCTGCTCTTCATCACGGAGACCTCATCTTTATCTGCTGAAGTGGCAAGTCCTCTCTCCATCTACCAGAGATTCCTACAGTGTGTTAAATGTGGGGACGACCCAACAAGCTGGGCATAGTTTGTAGGCAGTTTAGAGCAAAGACGACACTGACAGGATTATAAAACACATCTATCGGGACTTCCCTGGTGGTGCAGTGGTTAAGAATCCGCCTGCCAATGCAGCGGACACAGGTTCAAGCCCTGGTCCGGGAATATTCCACATGCCACAGAGCAACTAAGCCCGTGCGCCACATCTACGGAGCCTGTGCTCTAGAGCCCGTGAGCTATAACTACTGAGCCTGTGTGCCACAACTACTGAAGCCCATGCACCTAGAGCCCATGCTCCGCAACAAGAGAAGCCACCACAATGAGAAGACCGCTCACCGCAACAAAGAGTCGTCCCCGCTCACCGCAACTAGAGAAAGCCTGCGTGCAGTAACGAAGACCCAACGCAGCCAAAAAATAAATTTATTTTTTAAAAAGTTAAAAAAACAAAAACCAAACACATCTATCATCATTTGAGAGATCATCTTTGAGTATCACCTTCCTCCCCAACGATCTGGTACCATCAGGAGCTATGGTGTCCCAGAGCAAGCTTCACATGTTTGCTGTCATTCCTTATTCCTCCATAGTCCTTTCTCTCTGTGCCCGGAGTATATTCTGTGAAATCACAAACCGATGGGATGTTGAGATTAGAAGGGGCCATAAAGTTCATATAGCCCAACACCTTCATTTTACAGATAAAGAACGGAGGCCTGAAGAAGCCCATAAACAGACATTATCAAAAGAAACGGCTGAAAGATTAGATAAAGGTAACAGAGTCTGCTGATGTCCTTTCAAAAAGATATTTATTTCACCAATATATCCCTGACTACTTCTTATCTGTCATGCTGTCGTAGTTTTAGATCTAAGCCTCTTAGTGAACCCCCTGTTCAAAAATATTTCTCTTACTCACTTGCTGGTTGAGAAGCTCGTGTGTTATCCGAGGAAAGAGGGCCCACTGCTCTTCACAGCAGCACATTGAGGCTCTTTCTGTTGGGTGGGACACTTGGTCAGATTTCCTCTGTACCAGATGGCTGTCCCCCAAAGGCCCCAGAGCTCCTGTGATCATTAGGATTCCAGATGTTCTTGCTACCGTTGATGTGCGGTAACATGACCCCAGCTTTCTTCTTGCCAAGTATGCATTCAGCTGTTAGACTGTATTCAGATATGTTGTTTGGCATGCTCCTAATATATGTGATCATTTTCATTTTCCATTTTGATCCTCAAAATAGGCATTATTCAGTCTTTAAAGATATTTAGAGTTTAACTAGTTAAAAAAAAAACAAAAAACCTGCTGTATGAATCGTGTGTTGTAGAAATGTATTAGTGAACATCTGAGACAATCTAATTCCCAGGTCCCAGAGTTCCAAGGCGTCTCCGTTCTAAATACATTGATGTTCTGAATTCAATTATGCTCTTTCCAATTTGCAAAATAACTTATTTTGTATGTTCATCAGTAGGATGTACTCTGCTATTAGAAAAAGCTTTTACTTTAGTGTGCTCCAGATTGAAGACCTTTATTAAGGCTGGTCTGCCTTATTTCCCAGTAGTACTAATTAAAAGTACTAATTATTTCCAGGCTAGTATCTCAGGATCATGCATGAAAGTTTTGAGGGAATTAATTAAAAAAAAAAAACTGACTGATTTTGGGAATCATATGAGAGAATTGATATTCTTTAGTCCCAATTAAAAAAAAATGTTTTTACGTCAGTCCATTTGACTTTTGTTCTTACTTCTTCGGTTTCAGGTCTATTCTGGATTTCTGCCATGTGGGACGTAGTTGCCAGAATCCTCTTTCTTTATATAGCAGTTAGTGTCATTAATGCTGAAAGGGAACTTACCTTACTCCTGAAGCTAATAGGCTTCTCAAAAGCAGTTTTCATGCCTAATTCTTATCATTTATGAAGGATTTAAACCAGATTCCCAAGATCCTTCTTACATTTAAAGTCAATGATTCTCTTAGACCTTAGGGTCATTTTCCTAATTCTTAAATCAACCCGTTTGCTCCTCTCATGAGAAATAATCCAGGTGTGCTTAGGCAGGAGGTTGGTTATTTACTTTTCTATGCAAAAGTTGGGAGAATGGAAGAAATATTATCTTTCCAGCTGGAAGGCAATCCTTTCCCAGAGATACGTAAAATCCCTTTAAAATGTTTTTAGATTCCAGAACAATTATACTCTAAATAATTATTAAGTCACATAAACTGAGGGAACCTTTATATTGGGGAGTAAGATTTCTATTCACACATTTACAGGTACAAAATTTTGTGAGTTATGTGAATTATCTACAGTATACTATTCTCAATGGCAAGTTTATTCTATTTTATATGCTCTGGTATTGCAAACATGTAACTTATTTACTCTTTCAGTATAGCTTTGCTTGAGAAAAGAGAATATTTTGGGGGCAAGCCATTTCTATAGATTTAGACCATGCAATCGGACATAAAAAAAAAAAGAAACTTCCTTCCTAAAAAGTAAGTGTATATATAACTGGAATTGAGTTTATTTTACAAAAATAAAGTCAGTGAAAGTGAATCCCACAAGTGGAATGCACTCACTCAACAATGATTCTATTTATAAATAATACAGCAGCATTGGAGATGCTTGCTGTGGGTGCTTTTCTGTCCAACTCTAATGCTGTGGGTGGGTTAGGGAAACAAAATAGCAGCAGTGGCATCTACCTGAATCCCATTAGCATTTGGGAGTTAATATCCTGATTTTTGAGGAGTGAATTGGAACTCAAAAGGTAGCAAACAATTCCATTCTGCAATTATTATAATTATCTCAAAAAACTTTAATATTCATGGGACTTCCCTGGTGGCACAATGGTTGGGAATCCGCCTGCCAATGCAGGGGATACAGGTTCAAGCCCTGGTCCAGGAAGATCCCACATGCTGTGGAGCAACTAAGCCCGTGCGCCACAACTACTGAGGTCCGTGTGCCTAGAGCCCGTGAAGAAAAAAAAAACTTTAATATTTAATACTTAGAAAATGGCTATTTCAGATATTTGAGTTGCTGGCAAGCTACCGCAAAATAGTTATTTCTTAATGATTTTTTTAAAATCACTTATCTAGGGCTATTGATAGAAACAACAAACTCTGGGGATGAAGCATAGAAGCTATTATAGGAGGAGAAAGTACCCAATAGTATGTAAAATATGTTGGAACTGAGTCATATGTAAATTTTCTTTTTTAACTTCTTCACTCTTAAATTCTAGTTCCTGGAATCCCTCCTTCATAACTGACTCACAATCTATTTTGGGACAAACCTGCCAGTACTACAACCCTTTCACTGTATATTACAATCCATATAGAAAAGTCAAAGACTAATGGAATGATCAAATAAGACTGACTGGGCTTCCCTGGTGGCGCAGTGGTTGAGAGTCCGCCTGCCGATGCAGGGGACACGGGTTCGTGCCCCGGTCCGGGAAGATCCCACATGCCGCGGAGCGTCTGGGCCCGTGAGCCATGGCCTCTGAGCCTGCGCTTCCGGAGCCTGTGCTCCGCAACGGGAGAGGCCACGACAGTGAGAGGCCCGCGTACTGCATAAAAATAAAAAAAAATAAAAATAAATAAGACTGACTAAGGAGCCTCTCATATCTGTAACCCTATGTTAACACTGAGCACTGGCCTCCAAGTCAAGGCTGACCTAAACTCTCAGTGTTTTGAAGTTATGTCTCCTGATGCTGTGTTTGGAAAAATGAGTTGATTAGAAATACTAAGTTTCTAATTTAGGTGAAACACTTGACCTCGTTCTTATTTAAAATAGTTATTTTTTCCTACTTCCTTCCTGTCAAAACCTCTCTAAACCTTTTAATAATGAATTTCATTATTTTTAAGTAATCCCTTTTCTTTTTTCTAAAAATAAGCTACATTTTCATCTTCATCTTAATTGCTTTCTCCCCTTTTGTTTACCATGTTCAGCTAATTTGTTTTCAGAGTGTATATTAACTCCCTGGCTTTAAGAAGATTCTCTCCAGGGAACTGAATCTTAGGCCTAGAAGGGACATGAGCACATCCCTCTCCTTCAGGAAGAGCCACCCAAAGAAGATACCATACAATAATTATTTTTTATGGCTCTAGAGAAGATTGCACAACCTCAACCTGCATCTCGTTTCGACATAGAAATACTCTTATTGTGCTTAAACAAAGCCTTTATACTTCAACCCCAGCCTGTTTTCTTTTGTTTTATACATAATGCAGATAGCCCACCACCTCCTTATAAAACGCTCTTCATACACTCAAAGAATGTATTCAATTGCCATCTGGACTTCTCTTCAAGAAAATGAATAACTGTCCTGTTTACTATTCTTCCTGGTCTTATTTTCCAACACTTGAATCATTTTGCCATTTTCCTGGTTATTTTTTAAACAATTTCCAAATTCTCCAATCAAGTCTCCAAACATGGACTCCAGGAATTCACCTTTCAGAGCAATAATAAGTTGAGATCATCTAACACCTCCTTCACGTCATACTCTCATTATACATTTATGCATTTCTATATTGGTCTTTTTAAATGTTTTATTATAAAAAACAATTTTTTGAATCTAGATTTAGATTTTTTTAATGCAACTGATTAGTTTAAATAAGTGTGTCTATACAGAGTAGGTGTTTTAATGCAACACTGATAACATACATAAAGTTTCTCCAAGAAACATCCATAGAAATTATAACTACAGTTAAAATAGCTTTACAGTTTCTCTATTTAATTTTTATTTCTAATATTTTTCCTCTATTTAACCTTGGATGAATTTTCCAGTTCTATGTTTTTCCAGCAAGTTTCTGCCCCCCCAAAAAATAAAATTCAGAAACTAGTTGCATAATACTAGTACTAGGCCAATTTAGTTTGGCATCAGTGTGATTATGAGCAAATTTAGAGCCTTTAAGAATGTTTTGAGCTATTTCTGCATGAATTATATTTAAATATCAGGTTTATTGTTTTCCTTTTTCGGAAATCAGGCTGGAAATGATTACAGTAGATGCAAGTATGCAGATCGTAGTTCATTGATTTCATTAATCCCTCTGAAGTTTCAGACCTTCAGAAATGGTAACCTTGACTGGCGCTGGCATATTCAGTATGGGTCTTTGGGAAGTTCAATAAAGTGCTGACCTGGCATGTGGATTTTCATTCACTTTGGGTGAGAACCAGGTCCACGGGGAAAGTAGGCAATGGAAATAATGATTGAAGCCCTAGAACTTAAAGGAAAATCTTCACAGGGGAACTTTGATACTCCCTGTCTCCCTTTTCCCAATGACACAAAATGAACCTGTCATGGATTGGTGCTAGAGGGCCTTATCTTTGCACAAGTCCAGAGAAACTCGAGAACACCAAACTGTAAGAGAAGGCTGGTGGTAGGGTACACATGCATTCACGTTCATCAATAATTCTGTGCTGAAGGAAGCACGAGATTATAGCTCAAAATGAATATAATTTCGTTTGTTGTTTTTATAGTAACGCTTTATATCAGGGCTTTTTCCAATCATTAGGACATTCATTCCTATACTCCATTTCCTAGATATGGACAAAGCAGCTCTGTTTGCATTAAGATAGGTAGACAGACAGATAGATAGATAGATAGAATTATAGACATAGATGTTACATAATTTTTAAATTATGAAGATAATATAAAATATTACTAAAAAGCAAAGAAATAAGAAACAAAAGAAAAGCATCCATAATCCCACTACAGTAAAACAACAAACATTGCTTCATGCATTGACTTGTTTGTCCTTCTATACACAATTGAAATACAATTTTATGTTGTGATTCCTTTTATTTAACATAATATGGGTAGCATTTCTCCATACCAACAAAAACATTTCAGAGGCACCATGTGAATAGTGGCTATCTTTCTTTACTCAATCATTTCCCCATTAAATGTTAGGTTGTTTCCAGTGTTTTGTAATTATGAACAATGTTAATTCAGCTTTGTGCATATAGATTTATGAATTATTTATTTAGGATAAATTACCTAAAATAAAATAAATAAAAGTATTGAGAATCTTCTCTTTTTTTTTTAACTTTTATTTATTTATTTTTGGCTGTGTTGGGTCTCCGTTGCTGTGCGCGGGCTTTCTCTAGCTGCAGCGAGCGGAGGCTACTCTTTGTTGCAGTGCGCGGGCTTCTCACTGCAGTGGCCTCTCTTGCTGCGGAGCGCGGGCTCTAGGCGCGAGGGCTCCAGTAGTTGTGGTGCATGGGCTTAGTTGTTCTGCAGCCTGTGGGATCTTCCCGGACTAGGGCTGGAACCCGTGTCCCCCACACTGGCAGGCGGATTCTTAACCACTGCACCACCAGGCAAGCCCCTAAAAGTATTGAGAATCTTAAAGGTCTTAAAATACATTACAGTAGCTTTCAGAAAATGTTTTGAAAATTAAAATACAATGAACAACCTATGAGAATACCAGGTTTCCTAAACCCTTGACATCTTTGAATATTGCCGAATAAAAAATTAGTTCTGTATATTATTATGAATATAATTTTATTTTCAAACATGAATATTCTAACCAAATACCATCATTGCTAACCTTGTCTTTTTATATGAGGAAGAGTCAAATACATATTATTATTTTTTTTTTTTTTTGGGTATGTGGGTCTCTCACTGTTGTGGTCTCTCCCGTTGCGGAGCACAGGCTCCGGACGTGCAGGCTCACTGGCCATGGCTCACGGGCCCAGCCGCTTCGCGGCATGTGGGATCTTCCCGGACCGGGGCACGAACCCGTGTCCCTGCATCGGCAGGTGGACTCTCAACCGCTGCGCCACCAGGGAAGCCCCAAATACATATTATTGAAAATATATGAGCAGGCATTTTCCACTAAGGTTTCCAATGAGTAGCTTGAATTATTTGAGGAGTGTAAACCAGTGCATGGTCTTCAGTTATAACCTACCTAAGTAAAATCCTTGAAGCAGATTTTCCATAACTTTGAAGGCTAAAGTATAACCCATCTCGAGGAGCATTACATGAACTGTTGTGTTCTGAACTGCTTTCCTCCAGCCTTATTCAGCAGCTCAGATCCTGTTAATTATCACATCAAACTCTTATGCCCTGAACTAAATACCTTTTTGCATACAGACGTTTTAGTGGCTTAAATTGGGGAACAAGGTATTGGTAAAAGAAGTGTTGAGTTCAGGAAAGAAATTACAGAGACTCTAAGCAAGACTTTTCCTTTTCTTTTTACCTGACTTACCCATTTCTGACCCCGAGGCCCCATTCCTGCTCTTCTCTACAGAGAGCAAAGTTCAAGATGTAAGTGTAAGAATGCACATACACACACACACACACACACACACACACACACACACACACACAGGAAATGACTGCATTTATATATATATGTGTCTATGTGCATGGGCCTTTTCTGGAAGACCCGTGAGGAACTATTAGTGGTGATTACTGGGGTGTGGTATTGGGGACAGATAATCAGGAATAAACTTTCCACTTAATAATCAATTTAGTGAAGAAATGGATCACTTCCATGAATGCTCAGAAAAGGTATTCTTCTATCTCCTTTAAAAAACTAAGCATAGGGCTTCCCTGGTGGCGCAGTGGTTGAGAGTTCGCCTGCCGATGCAGGGGGCACAGGTTCGTGCCCCAGTCCGGGAGGATCCCACATGCCGCAGAGCAGCTGGGCCCCTGAGCCTGTGCGTCCGGAGCCTGTGCTCCGCAACGGGAGAGGCCACAACAACAGTGAGAGGCCCGCGTACCGGAAAAAAAAAACAAAAAAAAACCCTAAGCATATTTGACCAATATAAATGGAATTGGTACTTTTGTGGTTATAGAGCAAATTTAACAGGATGGAGTGATGTTAGCAGGTGTTGATGTAATAGACTGTTCAGATTCATTTTCCTTTATGCACTTGAATGCTACAGGTTTACTCTTGTTGGGTTAAAATACTCAATGGAAAGAGTAAGGGAGGTTTGGGGACCAAGTTGAAGTAACTAACAAGCACAGTATACGTGAGACAAAGCCTTGCCATAAATCTACACCCCAGTATCTCTCTTGTGTCACCTTGGTGATTTGTAGCAACCAACCACAGCAAGTACAAGACCTGAATTTTCCTTCTCTTTGTAAAGAGTATTTGGAACTCCCCATGGGAGACCTTGGGATGCATAGAAAACAAATTAACAAAAGCAATCATCTATAACTGTTTGCCTAGGACACACTTCTGTTTTGAGCAGAATTGGGTAGTAAGATATGTATAAAAGTAAAACTATGGTTTACCATTCATTTATATACCGAGTATCTATTGATTGACTGCTGAGGTTGATGCTAGCTAGTATGCTACTTCGCTAAGGCACTGGAAATTGACTCGTGAACAATTCAGAACAGAGTCCTTTTCCTACAGAGTTTATAGTCTAGGAAGATCTAAATTATAAGTTATAAGCAATAGAAAAACTTTGTTTTATTCAGGAAGTATACTTTTTTTTTTTTTTTTTTTTTGGGAAGGTTTTTTTTTTTTTTTGCGGTACGTGGGCCTCTCACTGTTGTGGCCTCTCCCGTTGCGGGGCACAGGCTCCGGACGCGCAGGCTCAGCGGCCATGGCTCACGGGCCCAGCCGCTCCGCGGCATGTGGGATCTTCCCGGACCGGGGCATGACCCCGTGTCCCCTGCATCGGCAGACGGACTCTCTACCACTGTGCCACCAGGGAAGCCCCAGGAAATATACTTTTTGTGCCTTTTTTTTTTGCTTCCTCTCTTTTCCTTTTTTAAACTTCTATTTCCTGGAAATGGAGAATTGTCCTTAATTAATTTTTTAGCATTACTTTGTGAAAAGGTATCCTATTTAATCATCTTTATTTCCCCACAACAAGCTAATAATTTAAATAGTAACATAGTTTACACCACCTCTGAAGAAAGTGTACACTGATGTTATTGAGAATGAATTCCATTTATTCTTCTCTTTCAAACAGGTTTAAAAGGCAGTTATATGCCCTAACATTCAAAAGAATAAATTTCAAATAAAATTTTCAAATAAGATTTTATTAATATACTCATGTACAATAGTTATAATCTAAGTCATTTGACTTCAAGTATGTATGTATTTGGAGGCAGTGTGGTATAGAGATTAAAAGCCTGGTCTTGCTAGCTGCATTTACTTTTTCCAAGGTACCTCAGTTTCCTCGTCTGTAAAATGGGGATAATGATCATAGTACCTTTCTCATAGGGATGCTATGAGCATAAAGTGAGTTAGTTAATGTGAAGCACATAGAACATAATGTGTTTCCTCTTTGGGTTTAATTGTAGGCTTTTGCCCTAGAAGGCTGCAGCTTATTTATCTCCTTACAAGGTTTTCCAGCAGTGTCCGCTCCTTTTCTGGCCTGGGTGAGAGATGATCTCCTTACTGCAGTCCTTAGGTAGCTCACAGATAGATTCAAAGGGACATACACTCAGGGACATACCCTCTGGGACCAGGAACTAAGAATGCAGGTTGGGGGGATGGGCAGAGGGCTGGCTCTTCAAGATTGTCACTAAGCTGGGGATGGGGGAGGGTACAGACAACTAAGAACTTTGCAAAGCTTTCCTACAATTTTTAGATTTTCCCTTCCCGTCTTTTATTCTGCCTTCACTTGGTTACTGTAAACCTTTGACTGTTTTCCAGAGTTTTAACAAATTTAGTTGACAATTTTTGCTTGCTTTTTGATGTTTCTGTCAGGGTACAGGAGCTTGGAGGGGCGTACTCTGTCTTTTGGCTGATGTCACCTCCCTGGATAAGACTTTAAAGGTTAACTTGTCCATACTTTCTTTCTCCCCCAAAAGGAGACAACCCAGAGGTCGTTCTGAGGATAAACTGAGTAATGAGATAATGAATGTGCCTGGCCTATTGTAACAGCCATTAAAATTTTTTAGTAATTATTATGCTAAAATATAGTGTGACTTGAAATGCATGATATTCTAAGTCTAGGAAAACTTCAATACCAGATTGCAGTGACCTTTGCTTCCTTTTTAAGACAGCTAAGGGTAGCACCATTGCTTCCTCAATAGTAGTCTCTTGCCTTTAACTATCTGGGATGTCTATTTGATCCTTGGTCAAACTCTGGATCCACAATTGTATCTCATATATATTACAGGATCTCTATAAGGAATGATAAAATACGAAATTCATGTAAGGATTTCCTAGAACACACTGAAAAATAAATAGGAAAGAAAATATATACAGAAAGAAAAGACAAGGGGCTTCCCTGGTGGTCCAATGTTTAAGACTCCATGCTTCCAATGCAGGAGGTGAGGGTTTGATCCCTGGTCAGGGAATTAAGATCCCACGTGCCATACAGCGCGGCCAAAAAATAAAATAAAAAGAAAGAAAAGGCAAAAGTAAAGCTGCATATGGAAAATACCTGCAAAGGGAAACAACTCATGCAGGATCTTCTTGGAACACGCACAGACTCACGTTGTTATTCTGCTTACTTCCCAGAAGTTAAGAGCTCAAGTGATCTGGCGGGGGTCAGAACCTGCACCCCTTAAAGTTGAAATTTAGTACTTAGTAAAACTATCCACTTTTCCACAAGTTATATAGATGTTTTTCATTCCCTGGACAGTCTCCCACTTATTTCTCCATGGGCCTAATGACCTACCCACTGAATACCAAAAAGATGTTGGATAAAGAATTACTGTCAAGATGTATGATTAACTTGGCTAAATGCTAACAGTTTCGCAATGAAAACCTTAATCTCTGCCATTCAAAACTTTGCAAAAGATGTATGCACGGTGGTTTTGCTTATGCAAAAAATGCATTTCATAATTGTCATGTATTGTTTTTAACATATGTTTCATATCAGATACAAGAAAGGTCAAATGAGAGCTAAAAAACTGTTGGCCGGATTTGCTATGAGTGAGTCTTCCAGCACATCTGGGAACCTCTGTAAAAAAATTAACTCAACGTTCTGGACTCTTGGGATGGGCAGATTATTAACTGTTTTTGCAGAAGCACTCTGTGCAAGCCAAGGCATGTAAGAAATATTTTTAGACCTGTAGACCATTATATACTGTACAGTTAACTTACTGCATGAGAAAAGCGGCAGGTACTTAAATGGAGATGTCTAGTTCCATTCACAAAGGGAAAAATAAACCATGCATTTGTTGGCAATGGCATTGGACGATTTAGACTCTATGGTTAAAGTGTTACTGGAAAATTGAATATCAGCCTTTTGTATTAAAATAAAATTAAACATTAAGAATTATAGCACAGAGCAAATTATAATCGTATTGGCCTTGAATCCGACATAGCTTCTGTATAGGTAAACAATGGAAATATTTCTCCTAGAACCTCACACAAAATCTAGATCCAAGTTTCTACTTTTTTTTCTCCTCCTGTCAAATACCTTTTTGGAGGTAAGCTCAAGGAGAAAAATACTAAGAAATATACTGTCATTTGCAACGAGAGATTCAAAACATTTCTCTTTTGCCCAGAAAGCCTAGGAGTGAATGTTTGTTCATCATTTAACTCAGGCCTGGGAATCATTCTTTATATTACCTTTAGATGGTACAGTGACCCTGAAATAGCCATATTTAGTCTCTTCCCTGTACGCAGTAGATAAATACCACTTAATCCCTGTTACTTCTGTGTGGCAGAAGTTGGTTTAAGCATGTTAGAGATTCCTGGGGAGCTTAAAAATATACTGACTCCCCAGTCTCTTCTCTTCTTGTCTTGGGCCCTGACTCTGGTATGTATTTTTTAAGTTCCTCACTGTAGTGTGTAGTCATGATTGAAAACCACTGGAAAGCACTGTGTCTTAGATGGAGAAAAGAGAAATCTAATCATGGACTAGACATGGATCAGTCATGGACAAATCCAAATGATTCATTGAATGAAGTCTGAATCTATACAAAGAGTTTTGAAGATTATCTTTTCCCAGCTACATGGTGTGTTAGTCAGACAATAACCTGAAAAATGAAAAGCCAATCATTAATAATTTTTCCAATAAATATAACTTAGCAGCAGAGTATAGCCGAAACAATTTTCTACATCTTTATGCAAAGAAAAAAAGTGGTTTGAATGGTAATGTCAGGAGCTAAATATCAGATCAGGTCCCAGCCTTACTGCTGGGCTGGGGAGAAGTTTCTTTCACTCCAAATTATTTACAGGATCATCAGCTACTCCGAGCTGACCCCACTCTAAATCACTTCAGGCCCCCAACACCAGGAATTTAGAAGGGTTAAAACACTAGAGGAAATAAAGACACGATTTAAACCACTGCATTTTGCCATAACGACTATCCTTTTCACTCAAATAGCTTAAGTTGAGTGGGATTTATAGTCTTCATTTTTAATTGTTTAGAGATTAATAATTCAATCATTCAGCAAGTGTTTGTTGAATGCCTACTATGTGCCAAGCACCCCTTTAGGACTCATGAAGTTTACAAGAGACCATTCAAAAAAATGAAGAACACAATTATCTATGAGATGGTGTTAAGTGCCGTAGAGAAATATAAAGCAGGAAGGGGAAAGAGGTTTCCATTTTAAACAGGGTGTTGGGAAAGGCTTCCCTGAGGAGCTGACGTGTGAGCAGATAGATATCTGAAGGAGATGAAAGTGATGCAGTTGTCCAAGCAAAGAAAGCTCCAGTCTGAGTGCTCAGCAAGCACAATGCCTAGAGAGAAGTCTTTTTACTTTTGCCGATATTGTTTGCACATAGATAATTCAGTTAACACAGTAAACTTTTTCTACCAAAAGATTCTCCCTTCCAGCCTCCATTCTAAGCCATGATACTCCTGTTAACATGTTTGACTATATAATCATGGATAATAAGAACTCCTACCAATGACGGAACCCTAGAAGAAGCTAAATCTAACCTTAAATCTAACTGTAACTTTGCCAATTTTTCCAGGAAGGAGACTGAGCCGAAGAGAGATTATGTAACTTGCCCAGGGTCACATGCATAGTCAAGGGTGGGGCTGCCATATTTTATTCCAGGTCTGTCTGACTCCAAAGCCCATGCTCTAAACAGCTATATCTTATTATTTCTATCAACTTTGATCTAAAATAAACAATAAATGCAAGGAAGCTTCTCTTAACCATGGTGGATGTATTGTAAACAATATAAATAACTTCTGTATCTCCTTCTGTAGGTCACTTTACCTCCTCCTTCAGAATCCGTTTTCCCATCCATTAAATAAGGAGCTGAACTAAGTCATTTGTTAAATCTGTTCTAGCCTCAAAATACTATGATTCTATGATATATTCACTTTGGCCACTTTAACATCTTTTGAGTCCTACCAAATCAATGACGTAGTCAGTAAACATGCATTGATCGCCAAACTCCATGACCCTAAATAATTTTTACTTAAGAATTTAATTATATGCTTTGGTATAGAATTTATAAAGGTTTGACCTGGATTCCAGTCAAACCAACTCCACGTGCCTGCTTTGCTTTGTGTTTTAACTTACAAATGCAGATGTGTATTGTTGATTCTGGCAATAGTATTAAAATATGTAAGAAGGTGGACTACTTTAAAGCATCTAAAATGACCATATATTGCCCCACTCCCTACTCATGTCACCCTATTTGTTGCCTCCATCATGGTCATCTCAATCACAAGCGTTAGAAAATAAGTTCCATGAGGTCAGGGATACATCCATCTGCTTCCCATCTAAGCATATGGCTCCTAGTACTGTACCTACTATACCACAGGTTATCCACTAATCTTTACTAAATGAAATGTATAATTAAATTACTTTCAAAACTGAGGATAAACCCAAGTTTTAAGAAACCAATATCAGCTCTCAACCGACATCCTGAAATGTAACAGTGGAGACTTGGACTCTATAATCACTAACTTAAGCTACATTACTCTCTAGTCCTCAGTTTCCTCGTCCATAAAGTAAGCAGCAAGGAGAGAAACAGTGTCTTCCAGCCCCCCAAGTCGCTGATCCTCTGAACTCTACCACTGGTGTAGAATATAGAAAACATCTAATTTAATAGAGGTTTAACCTGGATATCTTGACTTTATGAAACTGAAACACTTGCTGGGCCAGGCAGGAGACATAAATAAGCAAAATGGGTGGGGTGGTAAATTGCCTTTAGCAATTCACAGTCACAAGGGCTAAACTGAAAAATATAAAATCCCAGTAAGGACACAAGTGAATTAAAGCCACAAAAGGAAAAAGAGTTATCTAGTTGTTTAGCATCACAGTATCTTCAGGGGCCAAGAATAGTCCCTATTCTCCATGTTATATGGATGTAATTATCCTTAAGCAACTGAATGAGGATGAGTCACTAGCTCGTGGAGACCTGCATGATAAGACTTGTGATCTCTGACGAGATTCCTCCACTAGGCTCTTGATCAGACTTCTGCTGTCCTTGTCCAAACTGTCATCTTCATGAGGGTGGAGGTTAGTGATACTAGATCTGCAGACTGTGGGATGTTTGCTCTAGTGAGATAGTGGGGGTGGATTCTCATCCTGCCCTGTGTGCGGTGGAAGACTGTAGCCCAAAGGTTGAGGCCAGAGAAACCTACCTGCCCATGACTATGTAAGTGAAACCTCACCACTAGGCACCCAAAGGGGATCTGGTCTGAGGAGGTTAGAGATGAGCAAGTGCTCCTAGGAGGACTGAAGACCTAGCACATGAACAGGGGATCACATGTGCTTGGAGAGCCCGCCATGCTAGCTTAAACACAGTACGGGATCGTCCCTTGAGCTGCCAGCGACTGTGGACTGCTGGGACCACACACCAAGTTCCAAAGTTCTGAAATATTTTGGACTCCTCTGTCTTCCCTCATGTTCAGCCATCTATCGAGTCTTCCCAAATCATGCCAGCTGCCCTTCACGTCCATCCCTTCCTGCCCATATTCACAGTCCCCATGTTCACCCTGCTCTCATCCAGTACCTTCTGATGGTATAGCTGCCTCCTAATCTCCTCACTTTGGGTCTTTTCTGACTCTGGCGTCTCACACAAACTTCCAGGGCTCTTGAATTTCCTCAGAGTGAAGCACTCATTGACTTTCAAAGCTATCCACTATCTGGCTTCCACCTAGTTTCCAGTCATTTCTCCCAGGAGCCTTCTACTCCCATGAAATTGTTCAACCAACAGTTGCTTAAATACACCTTGTTAGGTTTCGCTCCCACACCTTTATTTGTATTGTTCCGCCCACTTTGGATACTTTTCTACTGGCTGCTCACCAATCCAAGTGTTGCCAGTATTTTTTTTCTTTGGCTGCGCGCCACGCAGCATAAGGGATCTTAGTTCCCCGACCAGGGATGGAAACCCTGCCCCCTGCAGTGGAAGCGCAGAGTCTTAACCACTGGACCACCAGGGAAGTCCCGCCAGTATTTTGAAAACCTGTCAAATCCTCCCTCTTCCGTGAAGCCTTGCTTAACAGCTTTGCCTACACTATTGCTTCTTCCTTTAAACCCTGATCAAAATTAATAACCATACCACTTTCTTCATGGAGGTACTTCTTCTTGGAGGTACTTTTTAAAATTTATTTATTTAAATTAATTTATTTATTTATTCTTTGGGTCTTTGTTGCTGTGCGCGGGCTTTCTCTAGTTGTGGTGAGCAGGGGCTACTCTTTTTTGCGGTGCACTTCTCATTGCAGTGGCTTCTCTTGTTGTGGAGCACTGGCTCTAGGCGTGCAGGCTTCAGTAGTTGTGGCACACAGGCTCAGTAGTTGTGGCACACGGGCTTAGTTGCTCCGCAGCACGTGGGATCTTCCCAGACCAGGGCTTGAACCCGTGTCCCCTGCATTGGCAGGTGGATTCTTAACCACTGCGCCACCAGGGAAGTCCCTGGAGGTATTTAGTATCAGGCTGCATTATGGCTTTGTGGATGTCTATGTGCTGTTCCCAAATCAGAATATAAAGTCCAAATGATCAAGTTTCCTTTGTGTCCTTATAAAAACCAGGGTAGCATCTTAAACAAATGCTTAATAAATACATTTCGGATGTAATAAACACATCCAAGAGAAAATATCAAGAAAGGCTTTTCTTTCTCCCAGATACACAGAACTGAATTCAAAATTAATGTTTGCAGGACGGTTTTACATCCTGTGATAGTGTCCAAGGGACATTTCTAAAGTCTTATTAGAGCAATTTGAGAAGCAAAATTTCATTTCTCTAAAGTGTTCTTTCTTACTTCTGAACATCATGGAACCAGATATGGGAAAGAAGGAAAAAACCAAAGAGCCCACTGTGGATTTCACGAAGGGTCTCATGAAGGGTCTTGTGAAGCCACTTGTGAAGGGTCTTGTGACGACCCAGCAGGACTGACATCTGATATAGACTTTTCTTACTTCTGTGAAGTACCTAAAACTATGGGAGTGAGTTTTAGGGCATTGCTTACAAACAGTTGCAGTATATATAATTATGAATGAATTTGCATAAACTTGTGATAAAAATATGCTCCATGAGCTCTATAGGTAACTTGCCGTGGGTACTTTGGTGCTTGGGAATCATGGAAAAAACAGCATGATAATGATACTTCCATGATAATAACACAATGAACAGGAAGTCATTCTTGATGACTCTGAATTTAACGGGAACAACTTCAACTATGTAGAAGATTTTTCCAACAAATAGTGATAAAGAATTATTCATAAGTAGATGAGATTTGGAGGAATGATGTTTATTTGACACAAACGCCACAGAAACACAAGATAATTAGAGCTGAATGCAGGAAGAATGCTCATACATGGCAAATTTCCCAAATGGGTCCATAGTTATAAAATCAACTAGGACTTTCCAAATAAAAAAGTGTGGATAAATAGCAATGAATTTTTTACTTTCACTCTGTTAGATTTATAGGTTCTTAGAAACATTTCAATTACTCACATCTGGAAATAATGCTTGTAATCCTTCCGGAGTTGCTCCTCAAAACCGATTCCTTATTTCAGGGACTATTACCTGTCCCTGACCTGGAAGCTCCTAGGCGATTAGCTCACAGGCCAGAGAGGATGTCTTCTGGGGTACAGTGATCTCAATAAAGAGACTTAAAACCATTTCATGAGGAACAGTGGAAGGAAAGAGGGCCAGCTAACCTGGGAATGGAAGACTGAGGTGAGACATAACAGCTACTTTCTAATATTCTAGGTATTATTTTATCAAAGAGAAAGTAGATCTCTTCTATGTAACTCAGGAGTGAGCTAGAACCAGTGAGGAAACTTTCAAGGATCCAAACTTCTGTTCAACTTGCAAAGAATTTTCTAACAAAGGGAGTAATACTTAGTGGAAGAGGTAATTCCTTTGAAGGAATTTAGACTGGGGCTGCTTAGTGAAATTTGAGGGATGTTTTTGCTTTGCCACTCAAACTGGTATCCACGGAATGGGGCTGGTCTATACTTTCTTTGTTTTCTGCTGGAGATTTATATTTTAATGATTTTTTTTTTCACAGTTTGACTCCTAAAATGACGGTTCCTATCAATTAAAACAAGCGACATTACCAGGAAATCCATTAATAAAATGTAGACCGCTTACATATTTATGTATGAAACATTTTATGTGTGTATCTGATATACTAACAGACATAGGATGATGATCTATTCCTAGATGTTCTTGTTGGGGGAGGGGAGGTAAGAACACAATATGAAATCTACCCTCTTAACAAATGTTTGTGTGCAGTACGGTAATGTTACCTATAGGCACATGTTGCTAGGCAGATCTCTAGAACTCAATCTTACATAACTGCAACTTTATACTCAATGTATGGCAACTCCCCATTTCCCCTTCCCCCAGCTCCTGCCAACTACCGCTCTCCTTTCTGCTTTTACATGTTTCACTAATTTAGATGCCTCTTATAAGTAGTATCAGGCAGTATTTGTGCTTCTGTGTCTGGCTTATTTCACTTAGCATAATGTCTTCAAGCTTCATTCGTGTGGTTGCATACAACAGGATTTCCTTCTAAGTCAGAATAATATTTCATTGTATGTGTATATACTACATTTTCTTTATCCATTCATCTGTCCATAAGCATTTAGGTTGCTTCTACCTCTTGGCTATTGTAAATCATGCTGCAATGAACATAGGGGTGCAAAGAGCCCTTTGAGATCTTGATTTCTACACGTTCCTTGGTATTAGTTCAGGACAAGAGAAAGAGCTTGTGCCAGATTGTAAATGGACACACTGATTCCTTCATCAGTAGAGATTTGCTATGGAAAGAAAATGTCAACAGAACTGAACAATGTACTTAGTGACATTCTTGCTGCAATGGAAGGAATTTACCCATTGAATAGTAAAATACTAGAGAATTTTCACAGTAATCAAATTATCACACTACAAAATATATATAATTGGAACATCCATTTGAACACTAAGATTTATATTTCCCCAATTGAATATATGTTTGAAAGTCACACATCACAATTATAAAAAATTGCAAAAAAAGAAAAAAAGGATCATTACTGTTCCCTGGTATTTATTGAAAGATTCTATTAGTTGGATATGATGTGCACCAGGCAGAGTCTTTAGGTTGAATAAGTAATACATATTGCATATATGTATGTGCTACTATTTAAAAAGAAAGATTCTGCTATAATTATAAAAGAAGAATTCATATTAAAGTGCAACTGAATTAAAAGTAGCTCTTTCTTATTATGTGTTTTCCCAAGCATATATACTAAAAGTACGATCTCGGCTACGTAAAAGTCCAAAATGCTTTTTCTTTTATTATTTTTATTTTTTTGCCCACGCCACACAGCACCCGGGATCTTAGTTTCCTGACCAGGGATGGAACCCGTGCCCTCTGCAGTGGAAATGCGGATTCCTAACCACTGGACCACCAGGGAATTCCCCAAAATGCTTTTTATGTGATGGATATACTTACATGAAAATGCTTGCTAATCATGCAGGGCCTCTGCGGCCAGCTGTGCAGTTTGTGTTATGCAAAAGGCACAAGAATGAGGGAGCAAAGTAGGAGGCTGAACTCCAGCCCCCATGAGCCCCGGCAGTGAAACCACTTCAGGCATAGGGTCATCATCCATCCCAGTTTGCCCAGGACTGAAGGGTTTCCCAGGATATGGGACTTTCAGTGACACAACCAGCATAGTCCTGGACAAAGCAGGCATGGTTGATCACCCTAATCAGGTCACAGATGCACTTTATGTTCTAGTTGCAGCCTTGGAATCTTTTCTGTAGAGCTGTAGGCCTGAAACAACTGAAACAGTGAAGCCATTTTTTCACATCATTTCTTTTCTCCTTCTGTTTTCAAGGTGAAAGAGCCATGTAATCATGCCAACATCCTGTCCAAGCCTGACCCAAGAACCTTCTGGACTAATGATGACTCAGGTATTATTGGAAAAATACATTCTGGCCCTGTGATATATACAAAGCATGTGGTGGTAAAGCCCCACACAAAGACAAGGTTTAGGGGAAATTTTTGGTTTTGCCTGTTTGTTTCTTTATACATAGTCCAACACTTGAATGTACTTCACAATCACTTTTTTATAAGTCTCTTTATTTTATCTTCTTTTTCAATTTCTAAAGCATGTATACCATTAAGTACAGCTTGATGAATTGTGAAGTATAATCAAGTGTTGGGGGAACAAAGCATGAGTCTATTTCCTGGAGTGGAGGACAGAGAAATAAGATAAGGTGGGTAAATATACGGATCCAAGTGTCTCTTCCAAGGGAACGAAGGGATTAAAAACCCGAAGGTGAGTCATATTCCAAGTACTCAGTGGAGGGCAAGTATGACTTGCACTATCAATCCTGAAGTATGTAATTAAAAATTACACTCGGACCAAGGATAGGTATGTTTTTATAGGAAACTGAAGACATAACATCTTTTCATTCTCTTCCACAAACACATTGAACCATGAGGCCTAATAACACCAAATAAAGACACTAGAACTGAGACGAGAAGGTTCAGTAAAAGAGACAAAATAATTAGGAGGGTGATTCTAGAGCTTTCACCTTCTCTAATTAAATAGGGTCTAATTAAGTGGAGAATTGTGGTGATACCTAATATTTGTATTAGGCCTCACGGTTTGTATATTTGTATAGATCTCAGTGTGTTCACAAAAACCTAATTTCGTGTTTGGGCCAACCCTATGAAATAGAGGGGCACACGTGATAGATGAGATCAGATGCTGAAAGAGGGTAACTGACATCCAGAGCTCACGAGCAGAGAACCTCGGGACTGGCAGGGGAATGGAGAACCTGCGTGCTCAGTTCTGCATCACTCTTCTTAGGAAGAAGCAGCTCTCCTCTGAGAAGCAGCATGGGCTAAATTGGTGCTTTAATCTTTTCTTTATAAAAGAGAGTCAGAGACTATGCCTATTAGCAGAAGCAGGAGGGGTTGGAAAGGGAAAAGCGCTCTGCTGTCTTTTTTTCAAAGACCAGGCTCACAATAAACTTATTATCAATTTCATCTGTCAAAACAATTGTTCTGTCTGTTTTATGTCCTTTGAAGAAAGCTGAAGAAACATGAAAGTGAATTGGCCTATTTATGCCATCATTGTGGCCCATTAGTAGTACAGCCACAAAATAAACAAGCTGTCCACCGACTAATACTACTATTAAGATCTACAGCACGTATGCTGTGAAGGAGCCATGTAGAACAAAACATAACAATTAAATGATTTTTTTTTAGTTTTTTTAAGGAACTTCCATTCTGTTCTCCATAGTGGCTGTATCAATTTACATTCCCACCAACAGTGCAAGGGTTTCCTTCTCTCCATATCTTTTCCAGCATTTATTGCTTGTAAATTTTTTGTTGATGGCCATTCTGACCAGTGTGAGGTGATATCTCAATGTAGCTTTGATCTGCATTTCTAGGGAGACACAAGAGGGAGGAGATATGGGGATATATGTATATGTATAGCTGATTCACTTTGTTATACAGCAGAAACTAACACACCATTCTAAAGCAATTATACTCCAATAAAGATGTTAATAAATAAATAAATAAATAGATAAGTGATTCTTAAAGTTATGCAAAGAGAATGGAATTAGAAGGGAATCTGTACAGGCCAGACTCAGAAAATGCTGCTTAGGTACTTTTTGGAGCTGGAGAAATTACATTACAAGAAAAACTACTGCAGAACGTGTACAGAAATAGTAATAGGAATGCTCTGGATGTACTCATCTTAAAAACTTAAAAAAATTTTATTGTATCTTCAATGGGGTTACAAAGATAGTATCACTTCTGTAGTAGCAGCTTGTTTAATAAAGATCCTCTCCAATAATCAATTCTTAGACTAAGGTCTATGTTTAGTGCTTTGGTGGGGAGAGGTAGTTGTTCAGTCAATGACTGAGACATGGGTATTAAAATCTCTACCTATGGTGGTAGAATTATCTTTTGCTTTTTAAAATTCAGTCCATTTTTACTTTATATATTTTGAAGCTCTGATATTAAGCACATACACTCTTATAATTGTTGTAAGTTCTTGATGAATTGTGTTCCTCTTTATCTCTGGTAAAAGTATTCATTTGAAGTCTTTTTTTTTTTTTTTTCTGACATTAATATAGCCTAGCCAACCTTCTGACACCTACTCTTCATGTGATATATCTTTTCTATCCATTTACTTTCAACCTATCTGTGTCTTATAGTTAAAGTGCTTGTCATATAGACCTCATATAGTTAAGTTTTCCTTTTAAAGACTATTTGACAATCTCTGCTTTTGCTTGGAATTAAATTACACTTAATGTAATTGTTAGATATAACTATACCATCTTGATATTTGTTTTCCTCATGACCCTTCTCTTCGTTTGCTATCCTTCCTTTTACGACTTCTCTAGAGTTATTTGAGTATGTTTTAGAATTCAATATTAATTTATCTATTGGCTTAGTGGTGGCTCTAAGGATTACAATTAATAACTAAGTTTTCACAGACCATTATAGAAAACTTCAAACAGTATAGGTCTATTTATCCCACTACTCCTCCCATGCTTTACATTTTGGTTGTAATATATATCACTTCTACATATGAAATTAAACCAATGGTATAACGTATCTAAAGGAAAACCATCCTTTGTATTTTCTGAGAGGTTTACCATTTCTGATGTTCTTCATTTCTTCTTGAAGATCCACTTTTCCTCAGAAATCATTTCCTTTTAGCCTGGAAAAACTTCTTTTAGTGTTTCTTATAATGCAGTGATTCTCTGGCAATGACATCTCTCAGTTTTCTTTTATCTTTATGATATGGCTTTATACATGAAAATATTTTTATTTAATTCTTGAAGGATATTTTTTTCTAGATATAAAATTCTAAGTTGATGACTTTTTTTTTTCTTTTATCGCTTTAAAGATACTGGTCCATGGTCTTCTTGTCTCTATAGTTTCTGATGAGAAGTCAGTGATGATTTAAATTATTGTTACCCTGAATGTAATATGTTGTCTTTCATTGGCTGCTTTAATTATTTTTTTAATCTTTGGTTTTTATCAGTTTGACTATGATGTGTCTAGAATAGAATCAATGTTCTTTAAGATGTAGAACTCTGAGGTTTAGGAAGTTAAACACTCTTCTAGTCTATTAGTAGTTTTCTTAGAATTTGAATCTGAGGGATGCAATTGTTTCTGCTGTAGTTTCTACACTGCAGCACGCCCTTTCTTCATCAGGACATCAGCACCCCAACTAAAACTTCTCCTAGATGCCTTCAATTCTGTTAGGTGTAAACACAAGCTAAAGCAACTCCACAGCTTTCTGCAACATGCACATTTATAAGCCTGCAAATGGATTGTTTACCAAGACAATATTCTAGTCATAGTATGAATTTTTTTTGGGTAACTTTTCCCAGTTCCTGAAATAATTGTGATAAAATGGTTCCATCATTTCCTCCAGTAAATATATTTCAGTGAATGGATTATTTCCATTCAAAGCCAGCCATCATCAGAGAGTATTTTACTTACTTAATCTAATGTATAGTCTCAATACACAGTTTAAGTAGAGTTCAATATTGGAGGTAACTAGTCAAGATTGCTTGATAGAGATAGAAGTTAAATTAAAAAATCTTTTGTTTTGAAGTAGGGAATTACTGAGGGTTAGCTCACCCTGAAATCTGGTGAGATTGCCTAGATTTTCATACCCATTATCTTTCTGCCTGACTACCAGAGGATGGGGCTGGCGTGCTCAGTTGCCATATGCAGATATGGTAGTTGGAGAAACAAAAGTAATTTTTTAAAAGCTTTTTTTAAAAATATAATATGAAAGTAGCATATGTTCATCATAGGAAAGAAATGGAAAATTAACCACCCATAATCCTCCCACCCACACTTTTTTTCATTGGACTTGACTGTCTTGTGCATTCCCAGCATTTGTTCTGACAAAAGCAAGCAGGCTGCACAAGTTTAGGCTCTTTCCTATTATCTTTGTTTTTAGGCCTTAAAACCTGATTTGTTTGTTTTGGCCCACCTTTGTTTTTCAATTGCTGGTCCTTCAGTAGCCTGTAACATCCTCTTAAATGAGAATTTCAAGGTAGGATGAGTTCCCTCACACTTTCAGAATGTGTGTTTTTCCAGGTACTATTATTGGCAACACAGATAATGGTCTTTACTTAGAGGAAGTCAGATAATGAAGCAGTTAAACAATAAGGTTTCTTTTGCAAGGGCCACGGTTTTAACTGGGCACCTGTTTTGCCAGGTAGGAAAATGTATCTCCTTAATGTTCTCCCTGGGCTCTTACTTGAAGTTACCTTTGAACAAAATGCAATTCTACCCTTGGGATGTTCAAAATGTCTAGGTTTCTTTCAAGCAAAAATTAAAGAGGAAGATTCATTATTGTGCAAATTTTTTCCAGAAGGGAAACTAAATTTTCCCTTATATTTTCAGGATTATCATTATTTCTTTAATATATTTTTTAATGATTCATCACATTTTAAAATTCAGCCCAAATTTCTGGGGATGTAGAAATCAATATCAAGAGGTATATTCATATTTATACGGGAGCAGTAATTTTTGTACCAAATGTAGAAATGAAAAGATGCATAGTTTGAAAACATATGGACTACAGAAATATTTCAGTGTTTCAGAGAATACATAAAATTCGATCATTGCGTTAATATAAGGAGAGGGAGGACTTCATAGATCTTTCAAAGTGGAGAAAATATAACTTCTAGATTTTTATTCTTAAAAAGCAAAACACTCTCATATTTAATATCCAGAAAACTGTTGCTTCATTCCTCAAGATATGGAATTATCTAACCCCCTCACCCTGCCAACAAAAAGAAATGTGAGAAAAGTTAAACACAATCTGCTTACACAGAAACTTTCCATCTGACACTTGTTGGCCAGTGTAGACTTTGCCTCTTGCTATTAGAGATAAACCATTTGGTAAAAATCTGTGGATACAAGAAGATGTCTTAAGTAGACTGACCTCATTACTCAGGTCTTAACTAAAAAAGGTAGCTATCTCAGTAATGAAAGCCACCTTACCCACAGTGAGAAATTCCAAATATCACATAATGCCACCCATGGGATCAGAGATGGAGGTAGGCTTTGGAAAAAACAGGGGCACGCTCCTGGCTGCTTCTGATTTCCCCTACTTCTGCTGCTCAAAGCTTTCCAAATCAAACTTGGTATTTATTCCCTTCATCTTAGATCAGGAAGCCACAATCATCCTCAGTTTTCTGAACCGCATCTCTTTCAGCCAGCTGGACTCACATCAGTGCTGACCAGCAGACCATCTGGCCATGCTTCCCAGTGAGCCACGCATGGAGCAGCAGGAAACTGCTCAACACTTTACTTTCTGCTGTGATTAGTGCTGTGAGCTCTTGAGTAAGGCCGCCTGAGTTTGCCACCAAGTTCAATGCTTATTACCTGTGTGTGACTTTGCAGGAATGATTTCACCTTTCTGTGCTTCCATTTCTTTCACGTGCAAAAATGGAATATTATAATAGATTACAGTTTTGTGGGGACTAAAGGAGATAATTCAGGTAAAGGTACTTAGAACTCTGTCTAGCGTATAGTTAGTGGTCAATTTATGACAGCTCTTTTAACTTGGAGAAAGAATTATGTCATTTATACAAACCTGAACACTCATCCCCCCGCCATATATAAGGTCTACAATCTATGGGTTGAAAGAATACATTTTATTTTGTCATTGCTCTTACTATTTCATACTTTTCTGAACCCATAACTTGTTTTTTTGTTTCGTTTTGTTTTTTTCTTCTCTCTGAACCAAGAAGCTCATCATTCACTATCTTCTGTTATCTGGGTCCCCAGACACAGCACTGATAAGCTTCCTGAAAGTAAACATATGGCTGGACGTAAAACCCTCAAACTGGAAAGAACCTTAGACATCGCCTATTCATTTAGATAAAATATTGCATTCTTAAGCAATGGTCCATAAAGCAGAAACGCACTTAGTTTTGCACGACTTTAACCGTTTACAATGGCTTAGAGGGTTCCCAGTTCAAGGACGGGTTGTTTATTCCAGCGAGTAGCAAAATGTCATTTCAAAACTTTTCTGTTTAAAGTTAAAATAAAGTTAGAGTCACACGCATCTGGCATTTAAGTTTGAGAGCAAAACATTATCAATTCCAATCCTCATGCCGGTCCCGCTGCCTAGTGTGTGAATGTGTAAACGTGTGACTATAGACTCCTCCAGCTCGGCGCAGAGAAGCCCCCTCCCTCTCCCTCGCATTGTGTCAGCTAAATTTTACAGTTGGAGCAAAGTCTGTTTCTCCCTTTGTTAAACTCACAACTTTCTCTTCCTCTTGATTATGACCAAAATTACTCGTTATTTCTGCTGTTTGACTCAAAGCTAAACTAGCAGTTTTTTCACAATTTTGTTTTTCTGATTCCCCAGCATTCTTTTTTTTGGGGGGGCCTCACTGATTGGCATTCGGGATCTTATTTCCCTGACCAGGGCTCAAACCCGTGTCCCCTGCATTGGCAGACGAATTCTTAACCACTGCACCACCAGGGAAGCCCCATAAGTTTGTTTTTTATGTCTGTGGGTCTATTTCTAGAAGTTCATTTGTATCATTGGAAAAAAGGGTTTTAGATCGTTGCCTTAATATCAGAAATATTTTATCTGCTCAAATATAAACGTAGTTCACAAAATTTGAAGAAAAATTATTTACAACTTTAAAATTGTATGTAATAAGGAGAATGGGACAATGACATGAAAACGGGCTTTCCCTGGGATGAAATGGCCCACAGAGAGGGGTGGGTGCAGGATAGAGAGTGACGGATTAGGAAGGGAGGGGTGGGACGGCTGGGTTGGAGCCTAGTGACAGGGAGGTTTGTGTGACTACAGGATGCCCAGAGTTGAGAATAGAATTAAAATTTAGGCAGCAGGGAATCACCAGGAGATGAAGAGAGGAGGTGCGTTTTAGAAACCTTTCCCAGTCACACGGTGTACCATCCTCTGGGTTTCCCATGCATGTTTTATCTCTAGGAAGAGTCCCCTGAACCTGGAGATTTGGGACCCATGGAATGGGTCTGCATTTGCTCACCCAACCTCACCAATCCTCTCAGCCCCAAGAGTGTCCAGCCTTATGTCTCATCCAGCTGTGGGTCTAGATGTGATCAATCCAGGTTGCATCATAGCCCCTGAACGAATGTTGTAAGAATTTCTCTCTCTTTCACTGCCTTTGTTGTTTTGTTTTTTTTTTTTGCCTTTGTTTTTTTTTGTAATTTATTTTTATAATGGGGTTTAGCTGATTTTCAATGCTGTGTTTATGCCACTTTACACCCACTTGATTCACTTACAGAGAGATCTCAATAAATACTTTTTAAGATTAAAAAAAAAAAAAAATTTAGGGCAGGGAGCCCCGAGCAAACTCATTGGTAAAGTGAGAAGTTGAGTGAAGTCAATTGATTCTAAGATTCTTTCTTACTCTGAAACTCCTTTATTCTATGAAGGTGTAAATTGACAACAAAAAGAAAATGCGAAAGGATTTAGAAAAAAAAATGGTTTAGGGTGGGCTGGGGCCTTTGGAATAGACTTCAATGAACAGTGTATCTCGGAGAACTCTGACCTTTTTTCCTCAGAAACACGTGGCAATCAGCTCTTTCCACTGATTAAAATTTTGGCACTTAGAGGAAAATTTTACATTAATAGTTCAGCTGCACTGTTCTTATAGGTATTAAATTACACAACACACTTGAGTTTTCAAATTGTTTACCCATACCTAACCTCATCTGATCTTTCCAATCAAGCCCTGAGGGATTAACTAAATGGGTGTTAACCCTGAGGACACTTAAAGGAAGTTAAGTGCTTTGCCCAGAGCTAAATATTTAGTCATAAATTCTAAGACACAGAGCTGAAAAGTCACATCTCCTGGAAACTCTTCTGGTTCTCTTTCTACAGCTTCAAAAAGGTAACAGGGGAGCTTTGTAATGAAAGTAGCTTGAATGTGGACACAAGTGTTTGGGGAAATAGCAGTAAGTGAAGGAGGAGATTCCAACTGACTTGTGATCTTGCCATTGGGTGAAGCAGTTGGGAAGAGGAGGAAATTAAGGTAGATACAAGGTTTGTTTTACAGAAATTAGATATAGTGTATCTCTTTCTGCCCTGCACTCTGCTAGGTTCTATGGACAAGGAAGCAACAGTTTTCTCCCTGGAAAGCTTAGGTAAACAAACTGGACAGACTGAACTTTGAATAAAGTAGTCTAAATACAAGTTAAACTCATGACTGCTGCCTACAGATATGTGAACGACTGGTTTTTAAAACAGATAGAGAGGCAGATTATTTTAATCATTAAAAGCAAAGCTTTTGGTATCAGAAAAACCTACACTTTCATTCTGTTGGGTTTTTAAATTTTTTTTTTATTGAAGTATAGTTGATTTACAATATGTAAGTTTCAGTTACATAGCACAGCCATTCAGTTTTATATATATACATTCTTTTTCAGATTCTTTTCCCTTATAGATTATTACATAATATTGAGTATAGTTCCTTCTGCTATACAGTAGGTCATTGTGCTTTCTGTTTTTGCCATTACTAGCTATGTGGCATCACACAACCAACGTTTACCTCTTTAAGCCTCAGATCTTAAGAATGTATAAGGGTATTGTAACAGCTTTTCATAGAGTCATTATGAGGGTTAATTGAGAAATTGCATAAAAAGCACTAAAACATAGTGTCTGCCACTTAGTATAATCATTCAGTGTTGGCTATTATAATAGATGCCCTAAACTGTGGAAGTTACAAAGAAGAACATGTTCATTTCTGCTTATCGGTATGTCCTTAGCATCACAGAAGTGCCTGGTTTTAGAACATGCAGGAGAACCATTCCTTATAAAACGTTCACGAGGATATTTGAACACAGTCTAAGAAAGAACTTTACTGATTGCTGCTGGTTGACAATGGTAGAGATAGCCCTGGAAGTAGAGGTGAGTCCAGTGAAAAATTAAAGTGATAGCTCAATAAATGTTTATCAGGAATACTGTAGGGATGTTCACAGTCCCTAAGATCCTTTTAACATCAATAGAATCTGTTCACAATAATATGAACAGCATGAAATGAGGCTGTCAGTGCTGTTCAAATAAAAACTCCAACTTTCATATATATACAATAGTTTCAAACTTTAAAACAAAGAGAAAAGGAGCTTTTAGTGTGCTGGCTGTGAACTCTCCTGTCCTTTGCACACATGACACAAAAATTCAGTAGAACTAAAGTGAGTAGTGGTTGGGTTATTTTTGTAAATGGCAATGGGTCTACAATGGTCCAAACACATGTCCTCACCCAGTCTCGTTGTGAGATAAATGATCAGAAAGCAGGCTGTGAAAATCAGAAAGAATTGCTCTGTGAGGAAAAATAATTGGCTCTTATAGGAAAGACAATGTTAGATCCAGCAGCACCACGTCCTGACAAGACTACTTGTGTTAGAAACTTTTACTATTATTCCTGGAAGTACTTTAGCTGTGGCTGGTGTATTTGTTCTTCTCTGACATCTTTATGTAAATGTACTTTCTAGTATTTTTTAAATATTAAAATTTTAATAATATTAAAGTGGTATACAATGTGTATTATATATAATGTATATATATACACAATGTGTGTAATATTAGGTCTAACCCTCTATACTGTTTTAAGAAAAGAGATGGAAAAGGAATAGCAGTCTTGTCTTGGGGGAATCTTACAAAGTCCCTGTCAACCTTACAGAAACTGATGATCTTAAATAATGACAGTCCTAAGAAAAGAATATGAGAAGTGGAAAGAGACAGAAAGAAGGATGCAGAGAAGAGTGGCAAGTGGGGCTTAGACAGAAACTATGTACATTGGGCTCCTTTCTGCTCTTTGGTTATTTGTTCCTATTATTAAAGGAAAAGTCAGAAGGCAATGGGCCATCAATGATGCTTATGGGAGCAGGTTGTAGATATAAAAGTACAGTATTTACAAGGTGGTAAAGAGAAAAAAGAAAATGCTTTCGCTTTTAAAAGGTAAACTCAAGACTTGTTAAATAGAACTTGCAAAACTGGATTTACGTTTGTACATTAAAAGATACATAAACAACATGAGTTGAAGAATGAATTTCAGATAGGTCTCTCATGATGATCTATGTTTGTATTCTAAGGTTTTAGGTTTTTAAGCAATAGTTTGTAAATTGTGAAATAAAGTCACTGTGGATACTAACGATAGTAATAGTCTTATTTCTTTGGAATATTCATTTCCTCTAAATGAGGATAGGATACAAGGCAATTGTAAAGAGAGTTTTATAAACAAATAACATAGTAACTTCTCTAAGTGACCATATTTATTTAGTGTAGAAAGGGAGGTATTATTCATGATTCCTATCTTTTGCTCACATCTGTTTAGTTTCTTCTCTGTAATTTTCTTGCGGTCTTAAAAAAAGCGTATTTTTATTCTTTTAGTTGTCCCTTATATTTTTTGTGAAATGGTGATTATGAAACAAAATAGAAAAACAAATAACAGAAGTAGTTAATATATCTGAAACTTCTGACCAAACCATCAGTTTGTGTGTGTGTGTGTGTGTGTGTGTGTGTGTGTGTGTGTGTGTGTGTGTGTGTGTGTGTGTGTGTGTGTGTGTGTGTGTGTGTGTGTGTGTGTGTGTGTGAGACAACTAATCTTGTTAAAAGGATTCTATAATCCCATCTCAGAAACAAGTTGTACTATCAAAAACGACTGATGGGATGACCATATGTTTTTAGAAAATTAGGCTCTAATGGCTAATCATAGAAGTTCTGATCAAGGAAATAATAATAAAAACAAAAATAAATTTACTCCTATTAACTAGTCTAGAATAAACATCTCTCACTGAAATGTGTCATCTGAGCAAAAGATCGAAGCTTTTAATTTTCATCTTAGGGTTTTAAGCTGAGATATAAAAATAAGTAGGAGAGGGCTTCCCTGGTGGCGCAGTGGTTGAGAGTCCACATATCCCTGGCTCACAGAGACTACTTATTAGTTGGGGGAGACAAATAACAAACACTCAAAAAGTCAGCTAATAAAACTAATATGCAAGTAACGGAAACAGAATAAGTGACACTGTGTAAGTGATGTTTGATTGGAGACTGTTAGGCAGGAGAGAAACCTGAATTGTTTGTGTTGTCTGGTCTTCAGGGAACTCAAGGTCCAGGGAGTCACCTGAGATTTAAAATAGTAGCACAAAGTCCCTGACAATGGAGGGAGGGGAGAGGCATGCAAAGGATTAGCTGAATTAGGAAGTCACATGAGGGGCTTCTGGGCATTCAGAAGTTCCTTGTTAGATTTATCTTTTCCCAGATATCACAAAACTGTACAATCAATATTAGAGCTGCAAGAGAACTTCTAGCACATTCACTTGAGAAATGAATAATCTAAAGGGTTCAACATGCCCAAGTCTGTATTTTAATGGCATTAAGGCGTAGCAGGGCCTTAGGAAAAGTAGAAATATCTGTAAGCTTACCTTTGCTTTTGGGAAAGTGCTGTTCAATTTAACAAAATAAATTCAGACTTTGCCCCTCCTGAGTGTAGCAACACTGTCCATCTTGGGCATCCTTGTTAGACCCAGAACTTAGCACAGTGTCCGGCACAAAAAAGGTGCTCTGTGGAGGCCTGAAGGATTAAAAACAACAGGTCACCATCAGCTGGTGCTTGTACCTCTTTCTGTAACTGAAGGGTAAGCTAAACGACCTAGAACAAGCATCTTCTGTGCTGCTGGCTTTCTCTGACCTGCTTTCAATGATTCTACCCTCTCAACAGGCCCATATTTACATTCTATTATTTCCCATCCACCTTGAGCAATTAAAAACTCCTCTGGTTTAGCTTTTGGCTTACTTTCTGCTTTTTCACCTTAAATTTAACTTTTACTTCAAACACTCGGTAAACAAGCACTTATTCTGTTATCATGGCATTTAGTTCTTTACTGCCTGTTCTGGAACATTGTCTGTGTGGAGACCAAGAGAGGAGGGGGGAGACTGAAAAAACGAACAGGATCACCTTTTCAGGCCTTTAAAGGAATTCCCATCCAACTAGTCTGACCTTGACCCAGCAGATTAAGTGGCCCACACTGTTTCTGCTCTTTAAACACAGCACATAACCGTTATTATTTTGATTTGTTGGAGCCCTTTGCATTACATGATGTGTTCTGTTTGTGGCTGTGGTGTGTGTGGAGTGGGGTAAGGAACATAGACACATTATATTTTCTTTCTTCTTCTTCTTCTTTTTTTAAGATATGTCATATTTTCTGTGTGAGATTCCAACTTGAGTCAGCACTTTAAATTCTTAATTTCAATTACTTTTCTTCGCAATTTACATTAAGTATTAGTATCCCCATTATACGGATTAAGAGATAAAGATTTAGAGAATACCTTGTCTAAGTTCTCACAGGTAACGAGCCTCGGTTGTAGCTGACTTAAGTGTACTGCAAAGATCTCTATCACAGCACATTACTGTCACTGCTGAGCTTGTTGTGGGAGGTGACATAAACATTGTTTTAAAAGTTGCTTTACATAAAAATGATGCCATTCAACCTTTTGCCAGCCACCCGTCCCTCCTGGTTTTCCCACTACGAGTTACTATGACATTTATCTTATTTCGTTGCTGCAATTTGTAGGCAGGCTTTACAGGAAACAGCCCGTAAGGGTGGCCTGAGCTTCTGTTGCTTCTTGCTAAATTAATTATAGGGTTAGAAATGGAGTCGACTGGAGAGAGATTTATTTACCCTGAGCAAATGAAAGCTTTCGGGTTTCACTTTTGTTTGGCAAAAGATGTCCATCGGAAATCCAGGCTCCTTATTTACTATCGGCACTTTGTAAATACAGTTGGGGTGAAAGAGAGCCCTTTATATTGTTTTCATGTCTGTTACAACTTTAATATGTGTGTCCCAAGAAGAACTCGGCCTGCAAAGAAATTCCAAGCCCCGTGCTGCCTGAACTCTGAGCTGGGCTGCGAGGCACATAGGGAAAGTAGGTGTGTATGAGGGCTCATCCTGGACAGAGAAAAGGGAGTAAAGCCCAAAGCCCTCTGACCTGATCCTTGCGACAACTCCTGACATTTTATCATTACAAATTCATTTTTTTAAATCAACCAAGGCCTTTTAAAATGCAAATGCCTAGCAATAAATGTCCAATAATAAAGCTATGTCAACAATATATAAGGCTTTCAGTAAGGAGTGATAAAGTTAACCCCTGTGACACCGCCCTGTTCCCTCATCATCAGCCAATCAGAGAATTACGCACCATCTCCTACCCTGCGACACACGCCCCCCCACCTAGCTTTTAAAAATGCTTTGCTGAAACCCTTCCAGGAGTTCAAGGCTTTTCAGGGCCTGAGCCACCTCGTCTCCTTGCATGACCTTGCAATAAACCTTTCTCTGCTCAAAAAAAAAAAAAAAAAAAAAAACCAAAGTAATAATAATAATAAAATATAAAGCTTTCAGTAAAGCCATAGTCCTCTTGAATTTAGAAAGTCACAGATAATACTGAATTTTGATTTCAAAAATTGTCCAATTTATTCCTGAATTATTTTTCATAATCATACAGAAAATACCTTGGAGGTCATTTTCCAGGTCAATCCTGAGAGCCAAATACAAAGCTATCGAATATGTGCTATTCCTTACCCTTCATACTGTATTCTAATTGACAGTCATTTTTTATTTTTATTTCTTGTTCATTGGATTATGTTACATCAGACATTGACAGCGTTATAAAGATGGGGATACGGTGAGTTTTCAACCCAACATAGACCCGTTGGTTTGTTCTAGATTCCCATTCCTCCCATGTCAAGAGCTGCCACTGGCCTCCCTTCTTTAATTTATTCCCTGATTAAAATTAAAAATTTACTACAAAGCCATGTCCGCATCCTACCACCAACTTCCCTGTGGCCTGACTTTCCAGAAGGGATGGGCATAGAACATGGTGTTATCACTTCTGACAGATTGCTAATCCCTATGCTGGGTTATAACTATGCTTGTCTAAACTTTTATCCATCTTGCAACCACATAAATTACCCCATTCCAACTTCCAACATTTCTTTTTGTGTTTGTAAATTTGTTCATTTTCAATGAGGTAGGGGTAGTGTAAAAAAAAAAAAAGCAAATATCCTTTGAAGGAATGATAGCTGAGTGATCAATCACATTTGGTTTGAATTAACTTTTCAAAACACATTGGAATGTTTTCCTTCTTAAAAGGGATTTTCCTTGGTGGTTTTTAAGATCTCTAAACAATAGGGCTCAGTCTACCTTTGTAGGTAATTCCCCACCTGCCTCTCACCAGGTGAGATCATGTTTACCACTGTATCTCCTGCATCTAGCGCAATGTCTGATGCATAGTTCTAGAAGAATCTGTGGATGAATGAATGAATGAGCTCCACCGGGCCTAGAGCTGTATCAGACACAGAGGTGCCTATGCAGGCTAGTAATCAGCCGTCCTTCAAACGGGTATGTTTTCTAAGACATTATTAATTCCATATTTATTGGGGTGGGGGGCAGTGAGAGAAAGAGAGGAGAGGCAGATTTGTGTCAGCTAAGACTTTTTAAAAAAATATTTATTTATTTATTTATGTGTCTGTGTCGGGTCTTAGTTGTGGCATGCGGGATCTTTAGTTGCGGCATGCTAACTTCTTAGTTGAGGCATGTGGGATCTAATTCCCTGACCAGGGATCAAACCTAGGCCTCCTGCATTGGGAGCGCAGAGTCTTAGCCACCGGACCACCAGGGAAGTCCCTAAGATCTTTTTTATTTCACTTGAAAGTTCTGTTATCCACTTCAGCAGTAGCAGCAAGAGAGCCATGTACATTTGCTTGTGTGTAAGGTCTGAGTACGGACCATATTTCCAAATTATGCCAGAGATACTACATAGCACCTTAAAATTTGGTGCCCATACTATTCCCTCTGCCTAGAATGACTTTCCCTTTTTTGTACCTAGCTGGCCTTTCCAGGATCAGGCCAAATATCTTTTGTTTGTGGAGACTTTCCTCAACAGTTCCAAGTCTGGGGACTTTCCTGGTGGTGCAGTGGATAAGACTCCATGCTCCCAATGCAGGGGGCCCAGGTTTGATCCCTGGTCATGGAACCAGATCCCACACGCATGCCACAACTAAGGAGCCCGCCGGTCGCAACTAAGACCCAGGGCAACCAAATAAAAAAATAAATATTAAAACAAAAAAAAATTCCAAGTCTGCTGCCTCTCCCCAGTAGAAAATTCCCCTCTCTGTTGTTCTATGGCAGGTTGCTCAGACCTTTGTTTTAACACTCATCGTGTTGTATCATAATTTACGTGTGTGTCTCCCTACTTAGAATGAGTGCTTCTGTCAAGTCAGATAACCGGATTACTCATATCTGTGTCCTTTGATCTTAATATTTGTACTTACTTGATAAATGCTTGTTAAATACTTGCACGAATGAATAAATGGAAGGGAGGGGAGGGAGTGGGACAGGAAGGAAGGAGGGAAGGAATGAAGGATGTATCAGTTCAATACCTCCTGTGATGATTAGCTGACAGCAGGGCTTTGAGGCAGTTAGCATTAGTGGGAAGGAGGATGGGAGGCAATATTTCAGAGTTTGGGGGACCAGAGAGTATGCCACTGCCATGGGTGGGAAGTGGGAGAGGCATAGGAGTCAACTTCAGTGACAAAGAAAGGTTACCTGAAGGAGATAAATCTGGTCCTAAAAGTAAGTTTTGTTAACCTCACAATTTTGCCTATCATCTGTCCAACTCAGAAGAAAAATAACAATAATTGCTTAATGCTTAATAATGAAAAAATGCTGTTACAGAAGACAACATAAGTTCTGCCGAGTAGACGGCTACACGTAGATTATTTAACAAAACCCTATTCCAAGATTCTTATAGTGTATAGTCTTGCTTATTCAACATCACTGCCTTGGGAAAAAAATAAGCCCTGTGTAAATAAAGCATGTAGTTTTGTGGGTTTTAATAACTCAACACTATTATTCTAGATAATGTGTTCTCTTAGTTATCTGCTGTATCACATTCCTAACTCCTTTATGCATGTCGATTTTGACAATTATGAATAGGGAAGGTAATAGTCACCATAGAACCTGTGTTCTATAGATAGACATTTAACCACCATTGCTAGTTACTGATCTATAACAGTTATCCTGAATTAGCTCATTTATCATCATCATTTTGTATCTGATGAATACTGTAAAAAAAAAAATGCACTTGGTGACAACCTTCAACAAAAACTGATCTATTTTGTTGCTCTCTAGAGTAATAATTATGTTTTCTGACATTTCTATGTACTATCTTTGGAGATGCTCCAGGAAGAAGATTTCCTACGCATTCACCAATAAAACAATAAGTATGGCAACCTAAATGGTGCAGCACAGGGCTGTTATAGAATTTATGACAGTTTGAGCAATACAAAATCATCATATTGCCCTGTTATCAATGGAAGACATTTTATCTAAGGAATGAAGACTAACACAGCTGACACATTAAAGAAATAGCCCAAGAGGGGAACTTAATTAATTTGCATGTTTGTCAATTGCAGATGTATTAAAATGGGGGAAAAAAAAACATGATTTTTTTTTTAAATCCCTAAGATTTATATGCATTCATATTTAGGCTTCTGAAAAGGTAAATCATTTTAGAAATCGATGTTCATATTCTGAAACTTGCTTGTCAAACCCTGATCTCATTTTATGTTGACATGAAAATATTTTAACAGTAAAAAAAAAGTTAAGTCCTTATATTTTTCAAAATATTTCCTCTAATACGTTGAGAAGTACCAGGAATTTGTTCTCTGCGCCTTTAAATTAAACGGAAAGAATCATATCTTAGTAAAGCTTTCAGGTTGTAGTATTTATAGTTCATCATTAAGGAAAAATTTTACTTAATCACTAAGTAGAAAAGCTAAAATAATTTTCGTATTAAAATACACATACAGTGGAAACTGTTTTGTTTCAGTGCAAACATTACATCTTGGTGAATAATTCCCATTTGAAAAGCTAAAATAATTTTCGTATTAAAATACACATACATTGGCAACTGTTTTGTTTCAGTGCAAACATTACATCTTGGTGAATAATTCCCATTTGAGAGTTTGATTGCGTTTTCCCAGTATGAGGAATAAATGAGACGATTGGCTTGGGGGAGTGGGGAACTAATTAGCGTATCTCATATCAAGCCGTCTATCTATTTTCTTTGCCCTCACAAGGTATTGTGGAGGCATTATCTGGAACTGATTAAACCCCAGGAGAGAAGTGGGGGAAATCATACATTCGGGAGTAGTTCTCCCGGAGAACGCGAGCGCCCTCTAGCTCGTATTTACAAGCAGATACTGGTGACGTAGTTCGGGCCACTTCGCCACCAGGGTGTAGGAGGGAAGGGGCCGGATTTCTCCCGGTAGGAGCACTCTCTGAACCAAAGAAAGAGGCTGGCGACAGGAAGGAAGAACAGATCAAGCGTTTGAATAGCAGCCACAGGACAACCTAAAGCCTGTGAAGAGTTAGGCGCGCGTCGCACACAGTTCCCCCGCGTACCTCCCCCCCACCCCATACACCCGCCGCCTTGTGTCACCTTCCTGTTCGGAAGTCTTAGTAGGTTGCTGGGACAGAACAGGGGGCCCCTGCTCCACCCATCAGGTATCCGGTTGGAAGAAAAGCCAGTCTCAACAACTTGATTCTCTCCGTTAAATGATAAGTTTAGCAGACCGTCCGTCTCCAACGGCTGCACGTTAGTGTCGGGGGAGGAGGGAGCACAGCAGACGATACTTTTCTGTTCCAACCACAAATCATATGGTTGTGCCTCTTCTCTGTTCCACTTAGAGCCCTCTAACTTAAATTCCACGTTCCTCCTGGAATGCGAGCAGAGCCTCTTTGAGAAAATGAACTCTGTGCATGTGTTTTGAATTTTTTCTGGACTGATTTGTGATGATAATCAGTCAAGTTACATTTCTTGTGTGTCTTGCTGGGGGTGTATTAAACCCAGGGCACTGATGACTGTAATTTTCTGGATGATGTTGCAACGAAGAGAATAAATGGCCCAGTGTTGAACTTTGCAGCTTGCTCCCTTCCTGTATGTAAATTGCCTTTTATATAAAGTGGGGTTCATAACAGACTGGGACAGCCGCCTCTGACTCGTGCTCCCTTATCATCTCAGCTTCCAGTCCTATCAGGCACATAGCAGGGAGGCTACTCCAGCCATAACTAAGCTCTACCTCCAGCCTCCAGAAAGGAATCCCCAACCTTCATATCCTAGGCAACCTGAAGAATGAAAGAGGAGGCTATAAAATCCCCTTTGAAAGGTTTGTCTGCTTTTATTAAGATAATTTGGATGAAATGGGTAAAACAAAGATGCTTCAGAGGATTTGGGGTTACTTGGCATGGGGAGGGCACAGGAGGTGAGTCGCTGGAGGTTTCTTAATCTAATGTTTAAAAAACAAACAGGCAGAAATCTTGGTGCAGTTTGGTGTTTCTGGTCATTCTTCAAAAATTTTGCTTTCTCAAAAGGGGAAGGAACCGGGTGGGAGCAGGGCTGGCCTAGGCTAGTGGAAGTGGAGCGTGGGATATGGGGGTACTGGCAATAACAAAGTCATGTTATATGAAGAATCCATGAAAGAGGAAGCAGAAATGGGCCAGTTACTGTGACTTGGAGTTTCCTAAACCTTGCTTTGGGTTGGAGTGTCAGTTTCAGGGAATAGTAAGTGCTTTTTAAAGAGTGGGTGCTGAGCAGAATTTCCCAGCCAGTCTCCAGCAGAGAGGATATGTGTTCTCTTCTGCCAGTTTGAGGCTGCTGTAAAGCACTTGAGGCTACAGATCACGTTAAGACAAATAAGGTGGTTGGTTTGCAAAACAAATTCCTGCCCAGCACCAAAGAAAAACCGCTTCACATGTATTCTTGGTTTGACAGTTAGTAGTTCGGAGTGTGTCAGATCCAGTAGGCAACCTTAAATGGCAAGGCCGTTGGCAGCAAGGGGTCATGGCAGGGCAGGCACCGCAGACATCCCTGACAGGCGCCAGGTACCCGGCCCTGCAAACTTAGTAACTTGCAGCCCTCTCCCCGCTCCTGGCCCAGTCGTTGTGCTCGTGGCTTCCCCGCCGGCGCTGGCGCGAGTCCTCCCACCGGCGGTCAGACTGCAGCTCCCAGGCATCTCCCAGCGGCGGGGTTACTGGAAGGCACCGCACCGCTGCTCTGCAGAGCTTCCCTCCCTCCCTCCCTTACTTTCTGGAGCGGAGGAGGCTCCCGGCTAATCTTTCAGGAGTTAACGAGTCACAAGTTATCTGGGACTTGAGGGAAAAAGATCGAGGTGGTAAACCTGTAAGAAGACTGCGGGGTCAGCCCTGAATTAAACCGGAGGAGGGGTAGGGAAGACGAGCACAAACTAAGAGATTTGAAGACAATGGGATGCGATCTTGCGGAGTTTTCAGGTCGGGGAGCGGGCGAGGGAACCTCGGGAGTCGACGATGGTCTGGGATGCCGACTCCGCACCGCCCCAGGGTCACGCCAGGTCTGTCCCCTAACTTGCCACCTCCTCACGTGTTTTTGGCAAGGCGGGGATTAAAAAGGCAAGGGGGAAAATTACATGCGGAAAAGGACAGAATGTTCCCAAAGATTACTTTAGGGGGAAAAAAAAAGTGAAATGCAGATTTTTTTTTTTTTCCTTTAGTGCAGAGACGAATTTTATTTCCGCCCCCTCCCCTCCACATTCCTGACCTCTCTCCCTCCCCCTTCCCTCTTTCTTTCCTTCCTTCCTCCTCTTCCAAGTTCTGGGATTTTTCAGCCTTGCTTGGCTTGGGCCAAAAGCACAAAAAAGGCGTTTTCGGAAGCGGCTCGGCCGTGCACAAGGGCCATTTGTTTGTTTTGGGACTCGGGGCAGGAAATCTTGCCCGGCCTGAGTCACGGCGGCTCCTTCAAGGAAACGTCAGTGTTCTCTGGTCGCCCTCGCCCGCTGCGCGCCCGGCCGCCGCTGCCCATGGGGGAGATGCAGGGCGCGCGGGCCAGGGCCCGGCTCGAGTCCCTGCTCCGGCCCCGGCACAAAAAGAGGGCTGAGGCGCAGAAACGGAGCGAGTCCTTCTTGCTGACCGGACTGGGTAAGCGCCGCTGCCGGCACGCGGGGGGCTTGTCTCACCAACTCCTCCACTAGTTGCTCGGATTGGGCGAGAGGGGCTGGGTATTTGGGGTAGTACCAAGGATGGAGAGATGGGGAAGGGGTAGGAGGGCGGCGGGAACGCGGGGACGCGGGGACGCGCCGGGCGCTCTGGCCCCAAGCTGGGGCCGGAGATAAGGGCGTGCGGGGCCGCCCTCCCCCGGCGCTGCAGCCCTGCGCCCGACAGATAACCTCAGCTGGCGGTGCGCGGCCGGCCGGCGAGGGCTGCGGAGGCTGCCTTGCGGATTAGGGGAGAGTGTCAGGGTCGGCGCCGGGGCCGGGAGTGAATCCGAGCGGAGAGTTTGAGAAGCCAGGGCGGGCACAGAGCCACCCCGATCGCCTCGCACCGGGCAGAAAGCGCTCTGATTTCCTGATGTGCCGCGACTCTGATTTCCTCGCAGGGCGGAATAAATGAGAAAGGTGGAAAAT